>NC_057802.1:356867736-356928731 GCF_018294505.1 Triticum aestivum | reverse complement strand
ACGAAGGAGACGACGCCAGTCCTTCTGGATGCTTTGGCAAGGCGATGGGTGGATGGTGGCCACGGTGGCAGTGAACGGCGGCGACGGGCTCGCTTGGGTGGCTGCGGGCGCGAGCGCTGGGGGGAGAGGGAGGAACCAGAGAGGGGGGGAGATGCAGGGGGTGTCGTGGCGCTCTTGGCGCCCTCCAGCAGCAGCGGCGACAAGCAGGAGGTGGCCAGGCGCGTGGGCGCGCGCGGCGGGCACACGCCCCTCGTCCTTCTGTCAAGAGGAGGAGGACGACTAGCAGATGGCTGCGTGGGCTGGGCTTCACAGCAACTGGGCCGAGGTGGGGCGCCAGGTAAGTGGGCCTGAGGCCTATCTCCCTCTCTCTGTTAATAATTTGTTCTGTTTTCTATTTTTGCTATTATGTTTTGATTCAGTTCAAAGACCAAACCATTTTCAAAATTCATGAAAATAATTGTGTAAACCAAATGGACTTATCCAAAGCTACACGACAATTTCCAGAATTATTGAACATATATTTATCATATAACAAATATAGATCCAATTCAAATATTTATTGGATTAATTCAAATGCCCAAAATAAATATGTTAAACCTTCCAAAAATATTGGTTTGAATTTTATTCTTGCCAATATTTTTCAAGGTTTAACAGGAACATTTTCTTAGGCTTCTTTGAGAAGATTTTAACGTTGATCATTTTTAAAAGGTTTCTGAGGCTTTGAAAATTCCTCAATTCAAATTTCATTTGAATTTAAACATGATGCATGGAGGCAAGAAAAATCAAGCAAGGGCTGATCTGGGGCTGTGACAGCTCACCCCCGCTAAACAAGAATCTCGTCCCGAGATTCAAGACGTGAGGTAAGAAGACAGAGGGGGTACGAGCTAACATGATCTTCACGATCCAAGTTGCACTTCATAAGAACGTTGATTTGATCACCATCTTTGTCTCGATGTCTTGCTCTGAGAACTCCAACCGACAAGACAACAAGAGGAAAGGGAAAACTCTAGAAGGATCGATCTTCTTAAAGATCGAGCAACTCACGATCAACTCACGGAATGGGACATAGAAACATCTCTGGAGCTGAGAGGCAAACCATGCATCAGGGTGATGGGAAGAGACAGATGGCGAAAGTTCAAGTTGGTAGGCAACAATTCCACGCTTGGGTAAGATGGGACAAGAGTTCAAAGTAGCGAGGAAATAATTGCTACGATTCCATAACGGGGCACCTTAGGGAAGGTGGCTCGTAGAAATATTCCCTTAAGTGGCAAAAAGAATTTCTTTCGATACGTGTCGGGTGGTAGGTGCGACATATGCCAACGGGTGGCTTATCATAGTGGGTGCTAGTAAGACGTCGTCGGTGCCTGGAAACGGGATGAGGCGAAGACATGCACGCCGGCGGATCTTACCCAGGTTCGGGGCTCTCCGAGGAGATAACACCCCTAGTCCTGCTCTGCGGGGTCTCCGCATGATCACTAGATCAGGAAGAGTGGCTACAATCGCTCCTAGAGCTGTTGGGTTCAAGGGAGAAGAAAAACAAGGCTAGCTCTTGCTTCTCTCTCTCTCTATGATGTGTGTGTAATGCTAAGAAGCCAACCCTTTGCATGGGTGCCCCGGGGGGTTTATATAGGCCTAACCCCCGGGGGTACAATTGTAATCCGGCTGGGCGCTGGTCCCAGCCGTCAGTGTCTACGCTCGCCGGCTTCTCCGCCGTCTGTTGGGGCCAGCCGACTGGTGGGTCCCGCCGGCTGCCGGCCTCTTGGTCGACAGGCCGGCCCCACCGCCTAGGGTCTTGTCGGCGGCTGCTTACTGTAGCCTCGCCCCTGATGACGAGGGCTTCGCCGAGGTAAGCATGGCTACAGTGTGCCGCCTCGAGGGTGCTCACTGTAGCCTTACCTCGTCTTGTCTCCTTAATGTGGCACATGCTTCGAGGGAGGGGGTAGCCGGCTTCTGGGGGCCAGCTATGCCCTCGGCCGACTGGGGGAGGCCGGGCCGCCTTCGCGTATCTCTCTGGCTAAAGGGGCCCGCCGCCCGTGGGCGTACTGGCGTTTGTCGTGGGTGACGTTGAGGCCAGCATGGCTACAGTGCCAAGCTGGACAGGAGATGGCCGTCCCGTACGGCGTCCTGTGGCCATGCCTGCCTCGGGCTGCGGGGGTAGTGGGCCGCACTGTGGCCACACCCCGTCTTGTCACCGTTATGTGGGTGTAGTTTTGGTGGTTGCGGTCTTGGCCGGCTCCTTGGAGTCGGCGTTCTTCGTGGCCGGCTCCGGGAAGTCGGCATCCTCTATGGCCGGCTTCCTGGAGTCGGCTGCCCCATGGTTATCCTGTGGGGGAGGTTGCTGAGGCTGGGTCGCCTTCCGAGAATCGGCTTCAGAGGTAGCCGGCCAGGGAAGGCGGCCCAATGCTTGAAATGCTTGAAGGCCCAAATGGCCTGATAATTTTCTGAAGAGCCAGGGGCAGTCGGTTAGGCTACCCGTGGCTATTTACTCCAACAGTAGTCCCCGAAGCTGATTGGGCTTCGAGGTTGGGTAGGAGTCGAGAAGCTCGATCAGCTTCCTATCTTGACAAGCCGGCAGCTGGGAGCCGGCTTTGGTTAGGCGCGCCGTCTTGGCCAAAAAATTTGGAGTCGGAGGGCGGGAGCTCGCCAGCGCGTGCACCGGGCCGCGGGCCGGCCACTCGCCGCCTGCGAACCACGTGGCCTCTCTTGGCCAAAAAGCCTGCCAGCCCATGCGCGCGATGGGACGTCGCCGCAGGGCGGGGGCCCGCCACGCCCACGCCCGGGCCCAGGCGTGGATTCTCTGCAGCCCGAAACCGCCCGCACGTCTCCCTGCGGCAGTTTCGGCACGCCTTTAGGGCGTAATAACCGCGAGGCGTGGGGGGAGTGGGTGCAGTTAATCCCACATCTCACCCCACGTCCGGCCTCCCCGGCTTCACCTTGCGAAGCTATAAGTAGGGGGAGAGGGAGAGCGGCAGGCCCTCGCACGCTCCTCCTCCTTCCACCATCTTCTTCCTCGTGCCGTTTCTTGCAACAGCGCCTCGCCACCGCGCTCTTCCACCACTCGTTCCTCTGCCGCCACGCTCGTTTTCGCCATGCCTCCCGCCATGGAGCAGTATGGCGGGGATTGGGATGGCTCCAACGTCCACGAGGATCACATCGAATTCCTCCGCAAGACGCGGCGGCTGCCCGGAGCGTACAAGGTGGAGGCCCGTCTCGCTCCGGCGAAGGAGATTACGCCGGAGCCGCGGGAGGGCGAGCGGGTGGTCTTCTGCTCGCATTTCTTGCGCGGCATCGGCCTGCCCGTGAGCGCCTTCTTCCACTCCTGGCTCGAGTTCTACCAGCTCCAGCCGCACCACCTCACCCCAAACGCGGTGGTGTTGCTGTCTGCCTTCGTCACCTTGTGCGAAGGCTATCTCGGCGTCCTCCCTACCCTCGAGCTCTGGGGGGAGTTCTTCCAGTCCAAGCTGGGCACGCGCATGCAGGGCGTGCCGGCTCATACTGGCGCCTTCATCGCGATGCGGAGGGTGGCCGCCGACAACCCTTTCCCCGTCATCTCGCTGATCCAGTCGGTGAAGATGTGGCAAAAGTCGTACTTCTACGTGCGGAACATCGCCCCACGGGGCGACTACATCAATCTGCCGGCTTACGTAGCCGGCCCACCTGCGGGCGGGCGGCCCCAGTGGTCATACCGGGCCGTGACGCAGACGCCGGCTGGAAACGCAGCCATCGCCCGAGTCAGAGGGCCTGTCGGGGCCCGACCTGCTGGCCGCCTTCGTCACGCGCCGAGTACTCCCGCTCCAGAGCCGCCCTCATCTGATCTGTCAGATGAGCGGCCAGCTTGATCCGAGCCGGATGTGTACCAAGGACATGCCGCACGACGAGGTGGCCTATATGGTGAACTACCTCGCGAACTGCAAACTCTCCAAAGAGTGGCGGTTCGGCAAGGAGCCATATAGCCGAGCCAATCCGCCGCCCACGGTATGTTCTCCTTGTCTCTTTCTCTTTTCTCAGTTTTGTCACCGAGTTCCTTTTGGCCGACTCTAACTTAGTCGGCTTATTTTCGACAGAGCCCTCTTCTTTGGCCTGCCGGCGGGTCGGACGCGGAGCGCCGATTCGTCCCCGACCGGACGGAGCACGATCTGGAGGACCCCGACTTGGGGGCGGCCGCTATGGACGACAACACCGAGCCGGGTGGTGGCCAAGCCGGCGGCGAAGCAGGCGGCTCCGGGCATGGAGTCACCTTCGACGACTGGCCGGACGACGACGAGGCCGAAGTTGTCCCGCGCCGCAGCCGGCATCTGGCCGCGGCGCGGGTTCCTCTGCTGCACCGCCTGCTCGGGGCGGCGGGCAAAAGCGTCGCGCCGCACAGGGTTTGTTCGGCAGTCGGACGAAGAAACCCAGGGGCGGGGCGACGGCGACCAGGCGGGAGGAGGCGGCCGCGAAGGCGGCTCGCTTCCGCAAGACGGTGAAGCAACCGCACACGGTGTCGGCGTAAGTTCGCACTCTTTTGTGTACTCTTTTTTCTTTCTTTTCTCTGGTGGTTCCTGAATCCTTGTTTTCTTCTCCAAACAACCAGAGCTCCATTGTCGCTCGAGCGGGCGGCTGCTGCCTCCGTCGTCGAGTCGCCGAGGGGGTCTGGGAGCACCACTCGCCGCGTGGACCCCCGCGCCGACCTTCAGGCGGCGACAGAACGGAACGCGCGGGAGGCGCGGGAGGAGCGGGAGGCGCGGGAGGCGGCCGCCGCCCAGGCGGCGCAGGAGGAGGAGGCGGCGAAGGCGCGCGCCGATGCCGCTGCCAAGGCCCAAGCGGAGGCTACGGCTGTGGCGGCGGCAGAAGGGGCCTTTTTGGTCACCCCACTGCGCGTCGCAGCGCCCGGGGCCCCAGAGCCCTCGCCAAAAGGAGCCGGCAGCGACCAGCCAGGGCTGGAGAGGGATGACGACGTCGTCATCCTGGAGAGGGCGCCGGTGCCGACTCCGCCGACTGGGGCGGCTCAAGGCGGCCGGCCTGATCTGCTGTCTGCGCAGTCGGCGGGGGGCGAGCCGGCCGCGAGGACCGAGCTGGCGGTCCGGATGCCGCCGAGCCGGCGCGCGGGGAAGGCTGCGTCAGAGCCACAGAAGGCCGCGTCGGAGCCGCGGCCGGCCGCGGGCTCCAGCTCGTCGGCCCAGGATGTGGAGGTGGCCAGCGCTACCTTGGGGTGGACGCCGGGCGGAGGGACGGCCGTGATGAACGTGGCTGCGCAGGACGTCCGGACCCGGCTCCAGGCCTAGGCTACGGCGCTGAGGCAGTATACCGACAAGTTCCTTGCGACGCGGGCGGCCATCCGGGTTAGTCTTTTTACCTTGCTTCTTCTTGATCTTGATTTCTTCCGTGGGGGCGCGTCAGCGCACCCACTGGGTTTAGTCCCCGAGTTCTGAGTCGGCTGCTGAGCAGGCGGCTTGGAACTTAGTGGATTTGGCTTTGCTATTCTTGTTCTTACTTCGGTCTTCTGTCTATCTTGCAGGACTACCACAATCTTCGTGCGGCCGCCTTCAACTCCTAGGCTCAGGAGCTGACCCAGAAGACCGCCAACCTTACTGAGAGCCGGGGTAAGTGCTTTGTTCTTTATCTCACGTGGGGGCGCGTCAGCGCACCCACTGGGTGTAGTCCCCGAGATTCAGGCCAACTGCTGAGCAGTCGGGTCGGATCTTCCTTGACGACTTCCTCTTATTGTTTCTTCTTTTTCTGCCGTCTCTGCAGCGGCCAACGCCGGTCTGAGGGCACAGCTAGGAGAGTCTCAGACTGCCCTTCGTGCCAAGGATGCCGAGCTCGCCGCCTTGGTGCAGGAACGCGACCGCCTGGCCAAGAAGTTGGCCGACCAGGAGGAGGGCCATAAGGCGGCTCTGAAGGCGGTGCAGGACCGCGAAGCCGCCCTCCAGGCCGAGTACGAGACGGAGGCGGCTGGCTGGGCTAAAGCAAGGCAAACTCTGATCACTGGCTATGGTCAGATCGAAGATCTGGTTGACGGTAAGCCACCTACTTCTTCGTCCTTTCTTGCCGTCTGCCGCTTTTGGCTCGTTTTCTGGCTTGGTGTTTTCTCTTCTTTCTCTTTCTTTCTTGCCCAGAGTACTTCCCTGGCTACTCTACCACCGCCAACCAGATCATCGAGGCCCACCGCCAAGCACGAAGGCAGGCTGGCTTCGAGATTTCGCCAACCGCTGGCCGTTCGCTAGAGGAGCAGCTCTTGGCGATCCAGGCCCGTCTCCAGCCGGCTCACCGACTGCTCTGCCGGCTGCAGCGCGCCGGGGCGCAAGTATTGGCCGCCCTCTGGCCCGGCCAAGTGGTTCCTCGCACCCCCAGTCGGACTGCCGACTGGCTGGAGGTGGAAGTCGGCCGCTTTGAAGCCTGGAAGGCCTCGACGGCTCGGTCCGGCGCCAGGCGGGCGCTGGAGTTCGTCAAGGCCTGGTATCCCAGCCTGAGCCTGGATCAGCTGGCTACCTGGCGGCAGCAAGCCGACACGGAGCTGGAGCCGACGCGGCCGGCTATCATCCGGCGGGCTTCGGCGATCGCCGACTACACCGACACCAGCGTTTTCGCCCCTTAGGTAGATGACAATGATGTCGCCCAGCCGGAGGAGTGGTTCGGGCTGAACCCGGCAGACGGTGAAGACTCGGCGGAGGAGATCGACTCCAGCGATGAGGGCGAAGAGGAGGAGGAGGAGGAGGAGGGTGAAGACGCCGAGCCGGCTGGTGGAGCAGCCGACCAGCCTCAGCCTAACTGCGCCTCCAGCACCACGTGGCGCGCGAGTGCGTCGCCTGCCACTGGTGGTGACCAAGCCGAGACCCGCTAGGCGGCCACTCCTTCAGCCAGCGACGCCGTCTCCACCGACCAGCCTGGCTCCCACACCGCGCCCTAGTCTAGTCTGCCATCTTTTGTTTTCCTGTCTTGTCACTTTTGGAACAATATTCTGTTAAGTCTGCACAATTCCACCCACTGGGGGTGTATTCGAACTTATGTCCATTGCCAGCCTGTTGGGGGCTTTATATGTATATATAACTTATGCATGCATTTGGCTTTTCCTCGTACTTTGCTTTTCATCCTTCTGCTGTTTCCTTTGCCGCCCTCCCTTGGTTGCCGCCTCCCCAGTCAAACAGTTGCTCTGCAATCTGTAGCTGGAGGAGTGCTTGGCCAATTGGGGGGGGGGGGCAAGTACTCTAGCTTTGCTGGACTAGAGCTAAGTGTTTAGGAAGCCGGCCAGCCGGCTGTTCTGACAGCCGGCAAGCGTAGTTGGAGGCCGTCTTTTTGCTATATAAGTTCGTTGGTCCTTAGCCGTTTTTCGTGTGGGCATCCTTTCTGCCTTGCCTCTTGCTAGTCGGACAGTCGGTTCTTCGAGCTGCGACTTTCAACAAGAGAGGACTCGGGAGCCGGCACACTACTTGTCTGACTTCAGGTAGAACTTTTAATATAGCTCAAGGCGGCCAGTCCCCGGGCCGACTAGTCGAACCCGGTGCCCGACAAGAAATCAAATGTAATAATACATTCATGGATATGAAACTCGTCATTCATGGATAAATAAAGGCAGTCCCCGAGTACTGTTCGGGGGGCCTGTTGGTTCGTACTTAGTGCAAAAGGGTAGCATGATACATACTGCTTTCAACTGTAAAACCTTCTCAGGAGGTTCGCATTCCATGGTCGCTCCGACTCCTTGCCGGAGTCGTCTCTCTTGCATGCTCTTGGTTTTTGCGCGTCGATCAGGTAGTAGGAGTCGTTGCCTAGTGCCTTGCTGATGACGAAGGGGCCTTCCCAAGGGGCCGAGAGCTTGTGCTGGCCGGCTGTTCGCTGGATCAGCCGGAGCACAAGGTCGCCCTCTTGGAAGGATCTTGGCTTGACCTTGCGGTTGTGGTAGCGGCGCATCCCTTGCTGGTAGATGGCGGACCGGCTGAGTGCTAACAGCCGGCCTTCTTCCAGTAGGTCGACGCCGTCTTCTCTTGCTTCCTTGGCCTCCGCCTTCGTGTACATGGTGATCCGAGGCGAGTCGAACTCGATGTCTGTTGGGATGACAGCCTCGGCACCATATACAAGGAAGAATGGAGTAAAGCCAGTTGACTTGTTGGGTGTAGTGCGCAGACTCCAGAGGACAGCCGGCAGCTCATCAAGCCAGCAGCCGGCCGATCGCTCCAGTGGTACAACTAGTCGGGGCTTGATGCCGGAGAGGATGAGTCCATTTGCTCGCTCGACCTGGCCGTTTGACTGCGGGTGGGCAACAGACGCTAAGTCCAGTCGGATGCCCTGCGTCGCACAGAAACGTGCCAGTGCTCCTTTGGGGAAGTTCGTGCCGTTGTCGGTGATGATGCTGTGCGGCACGCCGTACCGAGTAGTGATTTCAGTGATGAATGTCACGGCAGTCGGCCCGTTCAGCTTCTTGATCGGCTTTGCTTCGATCCACTTTGTGAACTTGTCCACAGCGACAAGTAGATGCGTCAAGCCGCCGCGGGCTGTCTTGAAAGGGCCCACCATGTCCAGTCCCCAGACGGCGAAAGGCCAGGTGAGGGGAATGGTCTTGAGTGCAGAAGCCGGCAGGTGTTGCTTGGAACTAAAAACTTGGCATCCTCTGCAGCTCTTGACTATCTCTTTAGCATCTTCCAAGGCAGTCGGCCAAAAGAAATCATGGCGGAAAGCCTTGGCCACAAGTGATCTTGAGGCTGCGTGGTGGCCGCATTCGCCTTGGTGGATATCCTTGAGGATTGCCACTCCTTTTTCTGGCTCGACACAACGTTGGAAGACTCCAGTGACGCTGCGCTTCACAAGCTCTCTGTTGATTATTGCATATGCTGCGGCTCGTCATTGCACTAGTCTTGCTGAGATCTCATCAGCCGGCAGCTCTCTGCTGACTAGGAACTTGAGAATGGGCTGGGCCCATGATGGAGCTGTGACTTCTTCTTCTATTAGTGTAGCCACCATGACTCGGGTGGGTGTGTTGGGTGGCGTGGAATTGGAGTCGGCCACCGCTTCTTGTGTCATTGCAGTCCCCGGGCTGACTGCTGCAGTCCCCGGGCCGGGTTCTAAAGTCCCCGGGCCGGGTGCGACTATGGCAGTCCCCGGGCCAGTTGTCGAAGTCCCCGTGCCGCCTGCGGGGTTCCTCCAGTCGGATCCGGCTGCATCTGGCGCAGGCGGTACGAAGATAGAGTCCGACACTGGAGACGGCTTGATGGACGGCTTGAGGAGGCGCTGGAGGGAGACGCCAGTCGGTATGGCTTGTCGGGTGGAGCCGATCCGTGCTAGGGCATCTGCTTGGTCGTTGTCGGCCCTTGGCACGTGAAGGAACTCGCACCCTTCGAAGTATCCGCTGATCTGCTGGACGAGGAATCGATAGCTCGCCATGTTCGCGTCCTTGGCGTCCCAGTCGCCAGACGACTGCTGGACCACCAAGTCTGAGTCGCCGTAACACAGGATCCGGCGTATGCCGAGCTCTTTGGCTAGCCGGAGCCCATGTACGAGCGCCTCGTACTCGGCCACGTTGTTGGAGGCGGCGAAGTGGATCTGCAGCGTGTACTTGAGCTTGTCGCCTTTGGGAGAAGTGAGGACGATGCCGGCTCCCAAGCCGGTGCGCATCTTGGACCCGTCAAAGTGCATCCGCCAATGGGTAGAGTCGGGAGCCGGCGGTAGGTACTGGGTCTCGGCCCAGTCGACGAGGAAGTCGGCCAACACTTGGGACTTGATGGCTGTGCGGGGTTGGTAGAAGATCGTGTAGGGCGCCAGTGCAATGGCCCATTTAGCCACCCGGCCGGATGCATCCCGGCTGCCTATGATGTCGGCGAGCGGGGCGGTGCACACGACCGTGATGGGGTGCTCTTGGAAGTAGGGCTTCAGTTTCTTGGCGGCGAAGTATTTCTGGTAGTGCGGGTAGTTCTGCTTTGAGCTGGATAGCACTTCGCTTAGGTAGTACACCGGCCACTGGACTAGCTGGGCTCCGCCTTCTTCCGGGCGCTGGACCACAATGACAGTACAGACTACTCGGCTAGTCGCAGCAATGTAGAGGAGCATGGGCTCCTTTTCAGCCGGCGCTGCCAGGACAGGCGGAGTGGTCAGCATCTTCTTCAACTCATGGAAGGCTTGGTCAGCTTGGTCATTCCACTCGAAGTGAGTGGACTTCTTCATGAGTCGGTACAGGGGGAGAGCCTTCTCTCCTAGTCGGCTGATAAAATGATTCAGGGAGGCCAAGCAGCCGGTGAACTTCTACACATCTCGCAGTTTGGTGGGAATCTCCATCCTCTCAATGGCCTTGATCTTGACGGGGTTGCACTCGATGCCGCGTTCGGAGACCAGGAAGCCTAGCAGCTGGCCGGCTGGTACTCCGAACACGCACTTCTCGGGGTTGAGCTTGATTTGGAATCGGCGCAAGTTGGCAAATGTTTCTTTGAGATCTTCCAGCAGGGTACCGCGCTTCTCTGTCTTCACCACAATGTCGTCTACATAGACGTGGGCATTTCTGCCGAGTTGTTTCAAGAGGCATTTCTGCATGCAACGCTGAAAAGTGGCGCCGGCATTCCTTAAGCCGAACGTCATAGTCAGGTAGCAGAAAGCTCCAAATGGTGTGATGAAGGCAGTCTTCAGGCGGTCTGCTGGGTCCAACTTGATCTGATGGTACCCTGAGTAGGCGTCCAAAAAACTCAACAGCTCGCATCCGGCTGTGGAGTCTATCACTTGGTCAATCCGTGGCAGAGCAAACGGATCCTTTGGGCAGGCCTTGTTCAGGCTGGTGTAGTCTATACACATACGCCACTTGTTATTCTTCTTCAGAACCAGAACTGGGTTGGCAAGCCACTCTGGAAAAATCACTTCCATGATAAAGCCAGCGGCAAGGAGCCGGGCTATCTCTTCTCCACGATTCTTCGCTTCTCTTCTGACAGTCGGCGGAGGGGTTGCTTGACCGGCTTCGCGTCGGCGCGGACATGTAATTTGTGCTCGGCGAAATCCTTCGGGACACCCGGCATGTCCTTTGGGGACCATGCAAAAATGTCTCGATTCTCACGGAGGAAGTCGACGAGCTCGCCTTCCTATTTACTGTCCAAGTTCGCCCCAATGACAGCGAACCTCTCCGGGTTCTCCGGGTACAGAGGTATCTTCTTCGTCTCTTTGGCAGGCTGGAAGGAGCCCCGCGCATCACAATCTTTGGGGTTGGGGGACAGGGTCGGCTGCTTGCCGGCCATGGCCACAACCCGCTCCAGCATCTTCTTCTCTTCTGCCACCACGAGGGACTCGGCCAGCCGGCTACTAGCCATGGCACACTCGATGGACTTCTTGTAATCGCCGGCTACCGTGATGATTCCCTTTGAGCTCGGCATCTTCATCTTCAGGTAGGCGTAGTGGGGCACAGCCATAAACTTGGCCAGAGCGGGTCGGCCAAGCAAAGCATGGTAGGGGCTCTCCAGATCCACTACTTCGAACCAGATTCCTTCTCGGCGAAAATGATCTTTGTCTCCGAAGAGAACATCCATCTTAATCTTGCCGATTGGGGAGCAAGACAAGCCGGGGACGATACCATGGAACACGGTTCGGCTTGGCATAAGCTGCTTCGCCTAGATGTTCAGCTTCTCCATGGTATCGCGGTACAGTATATTGATACTGCTCCCGCCATCTATCAGGACGCGGGAGAATCGGGCAGCTCGCCTCTCTGTCGCGAGGGTGACATCCAAGACCATTGCATAGGAGCCAGGGGATGGCATCACCTCTGGGTGGTCGGCCTGGCTCCAGCTGATTGGCTTTTCTGACCAGTGCATGAACTCGGGGGCGCTAGAGGCGACTGCATTAACTTCTTGATGCTGTCGGCGCCGACTACGCTTGTCGTCGGCTTGACTGGTGAAGACGACGTAGGTGGCGTGCTCTTCAGGGAATTCGTCTTGGATGGCTCCGACTGCCGGCCGAGCCGCCGGCTGCTGAGGGGCTGGAGGCGGCGGGCCGGGAGGCGGAGGCGGCAACAACCCTTCGCCCTTGGAGATGGGGGTGAGCCAATGGCATTTTTGGGTTGTGTGGTTGGACGGCTTCGCGCCGCTGTGAAACTTGCAGGGGGTGTCGAGAGTCTGCTCGTAAGAGAAAGCCGGCCTGCCAAGCCGGCCTGCCACCCTTCTTCTTGGGAGCGGGCCGCTCTTCGGGCTGCTCATCTTCAACTGTGGCCACCTGCCGACTGGTGGAAGTCGGCATGGGGGCCTTGCGCTTGTGATCATTCTGGTAGGGGCGCCGATTGGGGTCGCCAGCCGGCGTCTTGGGAGCCGGAGCAATCACCTTCCCCGAGGCTTCTACTCGAAGTTCGGTCTTCATCGAGGAGTCGGCCGTGGCGTACTTGTCCGCGATGACCAGCAACTCGTCGAGGGTAGCCGGCTCGTCGCAGAGGAGTCGGTGCTTGAGGAGGGTGCCCTCTCGGCACCCGGCAGTAAAGTACTCGATGGCCTGAACCTCGTGCACCCCCTCGCAGGAGTTGCGGAGCTCGGCCCACCGCGTGAGGTAGTCGCGGGTCGACTTGTTGGGCCCTTGGACGCAGAGGGAGAGCTGGCGAGGCTTGGGAGGCCGCTTGTAGGTGCTGGTGAAGTTGCGGACGAAGACTTCCGTGAAGTCCAGCCAACTGTTGATGCTGTAGGGCTTGAGGCTGTTGAGCCATGTGTGCGCCGTGCCTTGCAGCATGAGGGGGACGTACTTCACGGCGACGCGCCGATTGCCGTTGGCTATGCTGACAGCCGTGGAGTAGTCGATGAGCCAATCTTCCGGCTTCACTGAGCCGTTGTACTTGGGCGTGTCTCTGGGGAGCGAGAACCCTTTGGGGAAGGGCTCATCGCGGATGCGGGGGCCAAAGCATGGCTGGCCGACATCGTCTTCTTCTTCTAACGCCAAGGATCGAGCAAGGCGGTCGATCCGGTGGCGGGCGTCGTTCTCGCCGACTCCTTCTCGGCGGCCGAGTCGGTCGCCAAGAGTCGGGTGCGTGATAGGTGGCGGAGTGAGACGTCTTTCTCTTTGAGGCGGGGGAGGAGGCAAATCTCCTTGGCGTTCCACCGCTCGAGGGCGGCCTTCCGCGTCGCGCTCGATGGTGAAGCGAGTCCGGCTGCGGCTGGCAGCCGGCTCCTTGTCTTTCTTCTGACGGGCGCCGCTCGCAGTCGGCGAGCGGGACGTCGCAGCGTGCTCCCGGCGCGGGGGATGACTATCAGCACGGGCGCCGGCTTCGTGCCGTTCCGCAGCCGCGTCGATCAGCTGCTGGATCCGTCTTGTCATGTAAGGGAGCTCATCGGCTCCCAGCCCATTGAGCTCTTCTGCAGCCGCCTGAGCGGCTCGCAGATTCTCGAGCGGGGTGGCGTAGACGGGGCGATCTGCCCCTAGCATGCTAGCGATAGCCGCGCCGCGCTTCTGGACGAAGCCGGCTCGGCTCGGGCCGCTAGGCGGCAGCGTACCGAAGGCGGCGTGGTCGACTTCGCGCTGGTGGGCCTCGGTGAGGCGTCTCATGGAGGCTATCTTCTGGCCTTCCGCGATGAGGGCGAGGCGGCGTGCCTCCAGGGTCTCGGCGTCAGCGTCGGCCGGGATGGGGACGGAGAGGTCGTGCATCGCCGCTTGGAGGGCATCGTGGGCGTTCTCGCCCGAGTTGGCGACGTGGCTGATGACCAACACTTCGGTGACAGCGCTGCTGCCACTATCAGCTCGAGGGAGAGGGTCGTCGAAGACCACCACGTCGGAGGGGTAGGCATCGAGCGATGCCGTGTCGGAGTCGACGAGCATCGGGTCGGTGGAGCCGACCGACTCCATATCTGCAGCAGGCTCGCTAGAGACGTGAAGCTGGTCGAGCAGGCTGACGAGGCGGCTCTCGGGGTAGTCCGTGCCTGCGTTGGACGCAGGCTCGTCGGAGATGCGAGTCTCGCCGAGAAGAACGGCGAGGCGGCTCGCTGCGCAGGCGTCGTCGACGCCTTGCAGCGCGTCGAGGCAAACGCGATCGGGCGCAGCAGGCTGACTGCGCTCGCGGGGGAGGAAGAGGGTTCCCGTCCAGAACAGGTCTTCAGACGACAGTGCACCTGGCCCCACGGTGGGTGCCAAATGTCGGGTGGTAGGTGCGACATATGCCAACGGGTAGCTTATCATAGTGGGTGCCAGTAAGACGTCGCCGGTGCCTGGAAACGGGATGAGGCGAAGACATGCACGCCGGCGGATCTTACCCAGGTTCGGGGCTCTCCGAGGAGATAACACCCCTAGTCCTGCTCTGCGGGGTCTCCGCATGATCACTAGATTAGGAAGAGTGGCTACAATCGCTCCTAGAGCTGTTGGGTTCAAGGGAGAAGAAGAACAAGGTTAGCTCTTGCTTCTCTCTCTCTATGATGTGTGTGTAATGCTAAGAAGCCAACCCTTTGCATGGGTGCCCCGGCTGCTTACTGTAGCCTCGCCCCTGATGACGAGGGCTTCGCCGAGGTAAGCATGGCTACAGTGTGCCGCCTCGAGGGTGCTCACTGTAGCCTTACCTCGTCTTGTCTCCTTAATGTGGCACATGCTTCGAGGGAGGGGGTAGCCGGCTTCTGGGGGCCGGCTACGCCCTCGGCCGACTGGGGGAGGCCGGGCCGCCTTCGCGTCTCTCTCTGGCTAAAGGGGCCTGCCGCCCGTGGGCCGTACTGGCGTCTGTCGTGGGTGACGTTGAGGCCAGCATGGCTACAGTGCCAAGCTGGACGGGAGATGGCCGTCCCGTACGGCGTCCTGTGGCCATGCCTGCCTTGGGCTGCGGGGGTAGTGGGCCGCACTGTGGCCACACCCCGTCTTGTCACCGTTATGTGGGTGTAGTTTTGGTGGTTGCGGTCTTGGCCGGATCCTTGGAGTCGGCGTTCTTCGTGGCCGGCTCCGGGAAGTTGGCATCCTCTATGGCCGGCTTCCTGGAGTCGGCTGCCCCGTGGTTATCCTGTGGGGGAGGTTGCTGAGGCTGGGTCGCCTTTCGAGAATCGGCTTCAGAGGTAGCCGGCTAGGGAAGGCGGCCCAATGCTTGAAATGCTTGAAGGCCCAAATGGCCTGATAATATTCTGAAGAGCCAGGGGCAGTCGGTTAGGCTACCCATGGCTATTTACTCCGACAATACGAAGATCATTGAAACTCTTTGTACCAGCCTAAGGCAATCACAATCGATCGTTTGGCGGAGTCCAAAGGAATGGCATATCCGGATTAAAATGGATGATGTGGACTACATTGTTGAAGACAACGCAAGGGATGATTTTTCTTGCGCGTGCTCTCAAGAACTTGAGCATTTCCATATATATCAAGGTTTTACCATTATCCGTGTCGAGGATCCTGGCAACACAACATACTACCATGATGAACGGTGATGGAGGATGCAGGTGCAAAGGAGGACAACACTTTCTCAGATTTCACCTTAGCGAAGCCAAGGGAGCAAAATCTGGATGATCGACCGAGAGACATTTAGCACTCCGCTTCTAATGTTCTCCTTGATGTTCTAGCGTAACCCATTAGATGTGGTTTGGTATCTTGAACATCAAGTAGTAGGTCGGACTTCGGGTGCGCAGGAATCCATAAGGAATAACTAGTGGAATAAATCCTAAGAAATCCTTATGGGGAGGTGGCCAACTTACTCAATCAAGATACTACCATAATAGGTCTTCCGGCTGGGTGTGTTGGCCACGACATCCACTTTACCGGTTATCGAGAGACCAATATTATAATTCTTGGAAAATGTTCCAACCATCATATCTGCCCGAGATTCAGATCTGGTTGGTGTCAGGATATTCCAGACTCATCAAGTCTAGAAGGAAAAATGAAAGTTTGCAACACAAATCGACGAGATGACGTTGCGAGATTCTCAGGGGATGAACTACGATAGCAAGCTCCAAAACATGAGCTGGTTCTGCTACATACATGTGAGCACGTTGTCCCAGACAAGCATGATCACATGGTAGTCTTATAATAAAACACTACCGAGTTCAGGAGGGGAACCATCATCGCAGATAATGAAGTTCTCAATTAAGCCCGGGTTAGCTCTTAAAAGGAACTCCTTCTCCTGGAACAAATCAGTTAGTGGCTTGGTGTGCTAGGAACACATATAGAACGAAGGTTGGAAGTCTCCGAACCACAGAATACTTCGCACGTATGCATGACCGATTTTGGGATGATTCCAAAAGAAGCAACATTGACTTTCTCAAATTCACGGTGGCAACTTGCATCTAATGCACATGAATTAGAGTAAGTCACTTCTTTCATCCAACATATGCTTCATGAACGGAACACGAAGATAATGCTTATAAAGTTTCCAATACTAGCTGGATGTTCAACACGAGTCATGAAGAAGGTAGCAGTGTTGCTGATGGGCTCAACAACAATTCATCCAGGTTTCCATGGAGATGGAATTCCATAATTATGTGAACAAGTGATAGCATTGGTCAGACCCAAAAGATATAATGGTGTATGCTCGAGGGATCAACCACGAGTAAGACAACATTATGAACATCGTTGGTTCTGCTTTGATTTGATGATAGCCCATACTCAAATCAAAGTCTTGATACGACAATAGGTCCAACAACTGATCACAGGGACCAATCGATGAAGGTATCATCTATCTTCAACACACGCAAATATATCCCTTGAAATGAACTAAGCTGGCAAGCTTTTATCTCCCAACTCTCCAAGTTGTTGTTTAGCTTGACCAACTAGCTCAGGGGTATCCAACACGGATTCTTGGAGAAGGGGTGGTTTACTGGAAAACCAACTTGATCACGAACTCAACATATCGGTCAGGGGACGACCTGGTGATACTTCCGTGAAGATATCTGGAAAATCACGAACCACCGATATGTCTCTAAGCTCGAGAACAATCTTGCTTTTCAGGGCAAGATGATATGACCGAATAAGCAAGGACTGACACTATCCTAACTCATTGATCGAAAAGTGCACCGGAAATAAGGACTAGGTAGCACGATCAACCTTAGGATGTGATTCAGTAACCAACACGCTAAGGATGAAATTATTGTCCTTTAACTACCAAGCAACGGAGTTGCTAGGAGTATTGATTTCACACATCATAGTTCACTTGTCGGCATTCTGGTTGCAACAACACGGGACCAAGAAATGAGTGATGATGGCGAGGAGTATCACTGCGTCAAGAATTCATAAGAGGTGGTGCAATTCCTACGATATTCTCGACATAAAGGGGGTAATACTCGAAGGTAGAACAGAACAAAAACTGGTTTGGCATTTGATCTGCGCAATACAACTACTTTGACCCAATCCCAGAGATGGACGAGGTACTGGAGTTTGTTTCTCCTAGTCATTCCGGATTAGAATGGCTTGACAGACCACAAGAATAATAGGCATCGATAACACAAATGCACAATTACTCCTGACTATCAATTTATAGACGAGGGCCAGAAAATAACTAAAGAGGGACAACCCAAAGGAACATATGTTTTTCTGAGTTGTGGATGCATGGATTAGTATGTCGAACAAATTCAACATATTTCTTCCGGATAACCCATGCAGAAGAGGAAGGACTGGCAGAGTCACAATATGAATGGAGTACTCCTCAAGAGCGCCCTGGTTGTGATCTTTTGGTTAAAAGAACTTCTGCCATAATGGTTCATGGTATTTGGAAGAAGGAAATACCACGGACCTCGAGGACTAATGCAAAGGTTACTAATAACCTAAAGGAACGAGCAAACACTATCAACATGAGGTAAGTAGGGTGAATCTCGGGTTCAAGAACCCTGGAATAGAATACCTACTAACTAATAACATCACGGGATGCCTTCGAGAATAATGGCCAGAATCATCACACTGGGGATACAAAGCATTGCTAGATTACTAAGTGGTCCTCTAAGACGACTGGGGTCATAATAATAGCTCCAACGTATATGACGAGGTAACGGAGTAACTCAACACACTGGTTAGTGTGATTAATCTGGCCCAAGGAACATCGGAAACAGAAAGAAGGAATTTGCAAATGCTTCAGACTGTTTAGAAACCTGGGATGACTCGGATAGCATAACGGCTGTAAATGCTCAAAAAGAATTGAGACATCCTGCAAAGTAGTGGCATGACCACTCAACATCACAATATCAAGGTTCTGAGGCCAGCTATGAACATACGGAAGTAGTAGGAACTGAACTGAGGCTTAAATCCATCAATCCTATGAGTCTACGGATTAGTAACATGTGATCCTGATAGAAAGATGAGAAGCCTAGTTCTTAATCCCCGTAGAAGAGAAGAGGGTGACTCAGATCAGAAGGGCATAAGGTAAAGGAGTAAAAAGAGCCTTACGTTCCCTCCCACAATCAATTCCCTTACATATAACTAAAGCATTTCTAGACTCAACTTCGACTAGTTGGCTTGGTAATCCTACAGGCAGTCAGGCTCTGATACCAACGCTGTCAGGACCCCGATTCTAAGTCACACCGATCTAGCCTGTAACACCTCATATCACTTTGCGGCCTCACACACGATACTCCCACGGGTGTCGCCTTACCATGGCCCGGGACCGTTTGCGCCTTTTGGCTCACGTATATGACAATGTCGCTAGCATCCATATGACAGAGAACCCGGGCCGACATGGCTAGTCGTGAACCCAAAGCGGCACTAACGTATGGGGACAGGCATTCATGAATCAACATCGAACGTGTCGGTCAGCAGCGTGTGAATCCGGGCTGTAGCACTGGGCTAACAGGACTCCGGGAACCCGGGCTGTAGCAGGCTAGGCAGGACTCCGGATGTCACCGCGTGACATTTCCCCGAAGGGACAGACACAGGAACGAAGTGAAACACATGCCGGCCAGTCAAGTGTTTCGGAGCAGTAGTGCTGGGCTAGCAGGACTCCGGTGAACCGGGCTGTAGCGGACTACTATGGCTCATGGAAGCACAAGACTACATTTCCCCATAAGAGAGGCTACCAAGGATAAACAACTAGGTTGTCGGATCCCACACATACCAAGCATTTCAATCATACACACAATATGCTCGATATGTGTAAATACAACATGACATCACAACATAACTCTACGACTCAAGTATTTATTCATTAGGCTCCGAAGAGCGAGATATTACAAACATAGGTCTCATGACCCAACATTCAGAGCATACAAGTCAAACACATGCGGAAGCTTAACATGTCTGAGTACAGACAACTATAAATGAAAAAGGCTTAGAAGCCTGACTATCTACTAGATCCTGCCGAGGGCACAAGATCGTAGCTGAGGTAACAAGCTAAACGTCGAAGTCCACGCGGAACTACTAGCGAGACTGAAGTCTCTCTGCAAAAACATAAATTAAGCAAACGTGAGTACAAATGTACCCAGCAAGACTTACATCAGAACTAGCTACATATGCATCGGTATCAACAAAGGGGGTGGTGAAGTTTAACTGCAGCAAGCCAGCTTTGACTCGGTGGCTATCCTGAACTACGACTGCAAGTAACTCTTTTGAGGTGGCGCACACGAGTCCACAAATTCACCATACCAATCACCACTATGGATCCGCTCCCGTCTCCCTACGAGAACGCCATTCATAGCACTCACGCTTATCTTGCGCATTTTAGAGTATCCACTTTCACTTGTCTATGAACTGTTATAGGCAACCCAGAAGTCCTTTACCGCGGACACGGCTATTCGAATAGATGATGTTAACCCTGCAGGGGTGTACTTCGACACACACGCTCTCACCACTTACCGCCGTTTACACGACATGTACTCGGCAACCTTCAAGCGGAAGCCCAGCGAGGGTGTCGGCCACAACCTACCTAAACACTCAAGTCTCTAGTCCAGGTTTATTGCCTATTTAGGTTCCATCCGCAGGGAGTACGGCCGAGGTTTCCACATACGGCCCCGAACGATGTGTGCAGGGTTCCCGAGACACCAAACGGGCGCCCGGTACACCGTGCCACGTGCCTACCGCATCATAGCCCACCCCTCCGGTCAGCGCTGCCCACGGCCTCCAGCATACTACAAACACCAGAAACTACTTGCAACTCCTGGACAGAGGACAAGGGTGATTAAGAAGCCGAGAGGGTCCATTGGTTTTGGGCCCAATGCGTGGTAGTAACTGTATCATGGATCACAAACACAGAACTCAGTTCCTGAGGACGGCTTCAATGAGACAACCCACCATGTACTCCTACATGGCCTCTCACCGCTACCTTTACCAAATCGTGTTCACACACTTAGCTCACACACAGTAGGACATGTTCATTACCATTCCAATTCATCCCCGACGAATCAGACCCGACTCAACTCTAAGCAGTAGCAGGCATGACAAACAAGCATGAATGAGTAGGCACATCAGGGCTCAAACAACTCCTACTCATGCTAGTGGGTTTCATCTATTTACTGTGGCAATGACAGGTCATGTAGAGGATAAGGGGTTCAGCTACCGCAGCATGTAACAGTTGAATCGTTGTTGTCCTAATGCAGTAAAAGAGAGCAGGAGTGAGAGAGTGGGATTGTATCGGAATGAACAAGGGGGTTTTGCTTGCCTAGCACTTTTGAAGATATTATAGTTCTTCATCGGTGTCATCGATCACGTCATCGGAATCACGGCTATCGAGAGGGGACAATTACCGGCAACAGAGAAGGAAACACAATCAAGGCAATGCACAATATGATGCATGATCATGACATAGCAAAATGAGTGTGTTGGGCTAATGCAACTACAACCAGATGGGTTTGAGCCATTTTGAACCAAAGATTCAACCCCAAACTCATCTTATGAATTTATATAGTGCTTTATCATGTTTTGATATAAACAGCAGGGTTAAGTTGCTTTAACATGCATGAAACTAGTACAGATGGATAGATTGGATTTTTCTGATCATTTTTTATATATAATTTGTTTCATTTTGAGTTATGGTTGAATTTCTATGAATTTTAGAAGTTTTTACTATTTTCTGGAATTTTTTGAATTATTTTAAATCCAGAAAACCAATACTGCGTCAGCATGACATCATGCTGACGTCAGCAGGTCAACGGGCCACGGTCCAGGT
The DNA here is from genome assembly GCF_018294505.1 of Triticum aestivum. NCBI lineage: Eukaryota > Viridiplantae > Streptophyta > Magnoliopsida > Poales > Poaceae > Triticum > Triticum aestivum. The sequence continues at coordinate 356,907,772 of NC_057802.1, read as the reverse complement.
CAAACCTGACGCGTGGGTCCCGTATGTCAGTGTAATAGGGCAAGAACAGAGGCTGACCAGTGGGTCCGGGTCAACGTACACGTCAGCATAGTCAAAGCTGACGCGTGGGTCCATCGTGTTTAGATTAATCTTAATCTATTTTTGTTAGCTGGGTAATTAGATAGTGGGGCCCGGCTGTCATTGGCTCAGGTGGTAGTTAGTGGGGTGATTAGCTCCTAACAGCCGGGTTGGGTCCGCGGTTAGTCGCCGGCGAGCACGCAGCACGGCGGAGGGCTTCGGTTTCGCGCTATAGGGCACAGATCGACGAGCGGTTTGCGGCTACGGGTTGCTGGCGCTTGCGCGCATCCATCGGAGTAGGCGGTTGGACGAGAGGAGGCCGGAAACGACGGCTGCAACGATGGCAGGCGGTGGCCGGAGTTTGGTTGCGCTCGGAACCGGCGTTGTGGTGCACGGCAGGTCAAGCGATGGGGTGCTAGGTGCTCCTGCAAACATGCTGAGGACGGTGACTCTCTCAGACGCGGCGGAGGTGGGCTCTAGCCACAGCGGCGATGAAGCGCAACGGCGGCGAGCTTCGGTCGGGTGGCCAAAGGGGCTAGAGGAGGAAATCGACAGAGGGGAGAGAGGGGCTGGGGGCAGGGGCTCACGGCGATGCCGAAGAGGAGGTCAGCGAGCCCGGGGAGGTCCTGGCGGCGCCGAATCGACCGGAGGCAAGCTCGGGTGCCCGAGGTTGAGGATGAGGCAGAAACGTCACTGTGGTGCTCCCGCGGATGAACGGACTGGTGTAGACGACGAAGGAGACGACGCCAGTCCTTCTGGATGCTTTGGCAAGGCGATGGGTGGATGGTGGCCACGGTGGCAGTGAACGGCGGCGACGGGCTCGCTTGGGTGGCTGCGGGCGCGAGCGCTGGGGGGAGAGGGAGGAACCAGAGAGGGGGGGGAGATGCAGGGGGTGTCGTGGCGCTCTTGGCGCCCTCCAGCAGCAGCGGCGACAAGCAGGAGGTGGCCAGGTGCGTGGGCGCGCGCGGCGGGCACACGCCCCTCATCCTTCTGTCAAGAGGAGGACGACGACTGGCAGATGGCTGCGTGGGCTGGGCTTCATAGGAACTGGGCCGAGGTGGGGCGCCAGGTAAGTGGGCCTGAGGCCTATCTCCCTCTCTCTGTTAATAATTTGTTCTGTTTTTCTATTTTTGCTATTATGTTTTGATTCAGTTGAAAGACCAAACCATTTTCAAAATTCATGAAAATAATTGTGTAAACCAAATGGACTTATCCAAAGCTACACAACAATTTCCAGAATTATTGAACATATATTTATCATATTACAAATATAGATCCAATTCAAATATTTATTGGATTAATTCAAAGGCCCAAAATAAATATGTTAAACCTTCCAAAAATATTGGTTTGAATTTTATTCTTGCCAATATTTTTCAAGGTTTAACAGGAACATTTTCTTAGGCTTCTTTGAGAAGATTTTAATGTTGATCATTTTTAAAAGGTTTCTGAGGCTTTGAAAATTCCTCAATTCAAATTTCATTTGAATTTAAACATGATGCATGGAGGCAAGAAAAATCAAGCAAGGGCTGATCTGGGGCTGTGACACATAGAGATCAAATAAAACAGTGTGAGAGTTGCGCGTGGATGAAAAGTTAAACCTCCTCACAAAGGAATCAGTGAGGTAGTAGAACTGTCAGCAATTATCTGATACGAAGTCCTCAAGATCAGCATTACGTACATACACATCAAATTCATCCTTGAAGCCTGCTTGGACCATAAACTCTTCCGACGGCCATTCACAAGGCTGCACTTAAGCTTCCCTTGGTGGTTCAGAGTCCGGCTCCCGTATCGCGAACCTTGGTTCCTGCTTCCTTGAAGAACCACCTTGGTACAATTTCCTAAACATTTTTCTTCCTCTGAAAAATTTCTGAAATTTTTAATAACTCAAAATAAAAGTGAACCAAACTCAACCAGATTGATAGCAATTGCTCCCACAAGTGCCTAGAGGCTATATCATGCATTAAAACTGTTGGCGTTCTGGGAACGGGGGTCCCCAGACCTGCCTGCCTGCGGCCTGCGGCGTGGCTCAAGTGGTGGCCCAGTACGGCCCATCTTCATCAACTCAAGCACAAGACCCTCGCGAGGGGATAAGCCTCGCGGGGCGGATGACGCAAGGCTTCCTTAGGCGCGGCCTCACCAGGCAGGCTCGCAAGGAGGCGGAGAGATCAATGCAAGGAGTACCTCGCGAGGTGCTCGTGACGTAAGCCATGCCGATCAAGACCAGGCGGGCGCCAGCCCGCGCAGTGTCCTCGTTTCCTCTTTGGTGCAAAGGGGGCAAGCACAGGCGCGGAGTACCGAGGCGTCAGGCAGAGGTTTCCTTATCGGTGCAACAAGACCAAGACCAGCGACGCAGCAGGACGGAGGTCACCATGGAGCCCAAGACGGCATCATCACCAGTGCTTTTGGCAGCCGAAGACCACCTTTAGTCAGGATAGCTTGTACTAGCTGTCCCCCTTCAAAATGGCTGTTGTTGGTGCCCTTCCCGCTCAATATTTGGGAAGAGGGCCAGGGCCTCTATAAATAGGGTTAGCCACCACAGTAGGAAGGGGGGATTGAGATCATCCTCACCCACACAAGTTCACCAGCTCAAGAACACCTCTCGCGAGGCTGTTCTTCCCCTGTACTGTTCTTCATCAGCCCCAGAGGCAATCTACCACACCACACACTAGAGTAGGGTATTACACCACAACGGTGGCCCGAACCAGTATAAATCTCGTGTCTCTTGTGTTGTTCATTGTTTTAGCTTAGATTCTTGCGAGGCGATTGGGCGTGGATCGGTAGGGGGAAGATCTTCGCGCGCACCCCAGTGTTCGAACCTTAAGGGTCTGCCGGAACCCCATATCCGACATTTTGCGCGCCAGGTAGGGGTGCGCTGGAGTCTGTCCTTCCGCTGTCTCGCGTTCGATCGTTCGTTGCGTCCATGGCTGACGCACGCCGAGCTCGGGCCGAGCGTCGGGCTGCTCTCGCCGCCCGCGTCGCCCAGACGGCCCCCGTCGGTGGGCCCCCTCTTCGTTCTCCGTCGCCTGCCGCCAATGCCATCACCGGCCCGGCGGGGAACGAGCAGCAGGCATCGTCGCTGCTTCCCTTGGTGCGGCGGGAAGGCCACACCGCCACTCCGTCGCTGACTCCAATCAGCTCGTCGTCTCACGCCCGCTGCTCTCCCGCGGACCCACACGCCGCGCTGCTCCTGGCGCGTGAGCTCCTGCACTACCGCCCCGTCGACGACCTCTACGAGGAGTGGATCACTCGCATCACCGAGCTCGTCAGCGCCGCAGGGGGCTCTTCCGTGCTGTCCCTCTTGCTGCCTCGTCCCCCGTCCTGTGCAGGCCATGCAGCTCAGGGGGCACCTCCGCCACCTCCTCCTCAAGAAGGTGCCTTGGCTCCAAGGCGCGCGGCCCCTGGACGAGACCCACCGCGTCCGGCGCCCACACGACAAGAAAGGAGCTGCCAAGAAATCCCTCGTCCCCAAGAAGGTGCTCGCGTGCTTCCTGCGCCGGCCCGCCATGACCGCGCCCCTGCGCCAGCACGTCAAGACCCCGCGCTGCCCCCAGCAGCGGCGCGTGGGGACCCCCAGGAGCAAGCCCAGCCTCAGCAAGGGGCTGTGGTGACCAAGGCTGGCTGCCGCGCCTTCACCGCCGAGCTGCGTAGCGTCGCGTGGCCCGGCAAGTTCAAGCCAGACCTGCCTCCCCGCTACAACAGCACTGCCGATCCCGCGGAATTCCTGCGGCTCTACGAGCTGGGCATCGAAGCGGCCAACGGAGACGAGAAGGTCATGGCGAATTGGTTCCCCATGGCGCTCAAAGATGGTGCTCGCACCTGGCTCCTGAACCTGCCCCCCGGCACGATCTCCTCCTGGGACGAGATGCGCTCCCGCTTCATCGCGAACTTTCAGGGCACTCGCGACCGTCCGCCGGCCGTGGGTGATCTGCGCCGCATCAAGCAGCAACCCGGAGAGACCTTGCAGAAGTACATCCAGCGCTTCAACAGCGCTCGCCTCAAGATTCCCAAGGTGACTGAGGAGGCCGTCATATAAGCATCTCTGACGGCGTCCGCGACGTCAAGATGAAGGAGGAACTGGAGATCCACGAAGACCTGTGCACGTCCCTGGAGCTGTTCAACCTGGCGACCAAGTGCGCAAGGGCTGAGGAAGGGCGCCTCTCCCTCCTCGAGCTCCCAGCCGCAGACCCAGAAGAGAAGAAAGCCAAGGCGAAGGATGTGAAGCGCAAGGGAGCAGCCGTGCTCGCCGCAGAGCCGGACACGAAGCGCGGCGGGGACCGGCCGGAGTCATCCAAGGGCAGCCGGTATTGCGTGTACCACGACCTCCACACCCACAACACCAACGAATGCCAACAGCTCAGAGTCGTGCGAGAAGGCCGTGTCGGTCGACGCCCCGAGCGCAACGATCGGGGCTACGGCCGAGGCGGAGGAAGAGGTGGAGCACGATGGGATGAACGTGGCCCTCTCCAAGGGTGGCGTGACCGGCCTCGCGAGGACCGCTGGCAGGACCAACCTCGCGAGGGGGCTTGGAGAGACCAGCCTCGTGAGGATCGCCCACAAGGCAACGCAAGTCTGCCTCCTCTGCCGCCACCACTGAGAAGGAATGGCGACCATCATCAGGACGAGGGGGCTGGGGGCTTCCAGGAGCCGCGTGCTATAGCTTGCATCCTGGGCGGTGCCCAGGCCCCAGCCTCTCAGCGCATCTTCAAGAAGTTTGCTCGTGAGGTGAACGCAGCCCTCCCCAGGCTCGAGGCCACGCGCCCTCTCAGGTGGTCCTCGTGCGCCATCACGTTCAGCTCAGCGGATCAGCTCAAGTGTGCAGCTACAGCCGGTGTCCTCCCAATGCTCTGTTCCCCAGTCATGAGCAATGTGCAAGTTACCAGGACCCTCATCGATGGCGGCGCAGGACTCAACGTTCTGTCCGTCAAGACGTTCAATGACCTCCAGGTGCCTCATGACCAGCTTCAGCCAACCAAGCCCTTCTCAGGAGTCACTGACGGCTCCACCACTCCGATAGGGTAGATTCGCCTCCGTGTCACTTTTGGGCAGCGCAAGAACTACCGCACTGAGCTCATCGACTTCGACATTGCCCACATCCGCCTGCCATACAATGCCATCCTCAGATATCCGGCCCTGGCCAAGTTCATGGCAGTGACTCACCATGGTTACAATGTCCTCAAGATTCCGGGAAGCGGGGGAGTCATCACGGTCCCCTGCGAAGAGAAAGATGCAGTGTGTTCTCTCCAACGCGCCTTCCAAGCCGCCTCGGTCGAGAACCAGGACGGCAGAGGCATGGACCTCCCCGAGGCAGTCCCCGAGAAGAAGAAGACATCACCCAGCTCAGGGCCTCAGGATGTGGGCACCTCCAGAGGCGCCGCATCAGGATCTGCGCCCATGCGAGGGGCGCCTCCTTCCATCGCATAGGAAGGCGCGCCCGGCGCCCTCCTCGGGCAGGGCTCGGGGGCTCTCTCCTAGAGGGCCTCTGACTTTGCCAAGCTCACGAGGGAGACGTTCGGGCACCACTTGGAGGCGCGCTTCTTGGCGCACTTCCCTCAGGAAGGCATAAGGCAAGGAGGGCCAAACCCTTAGGAGTTCATCACCAAGGTCACTCAGGAGCTGCAGGAATCAAGAGTCATGCGCGGCAACCGCCGCCTACCAGGCGTAGCCCCCCATCCAGGCGAGGATGGCGGGCTGCGCGTCTGCATCGACTACCCAGGGCTCAGCCGAGTCGCATCTCAGGAGTGCTTCTGGCCTTCGCGCGTGGGATGTTGCGACGGTCCGCCTCACAGCTATGTTCGCATGCCCTTCGGCCTGCCAAACGTGGCTGCGGCATGCCAGCGCCTGGTGCGGAGCATCCTGGGAGCTCAGGAGGTCAGGCGTCACGCGGTCCTGGCGGAGATGGAGGCGGTCCTCAGGGAATCGCCGGGGCCCCCAGAGTCTCCCGAGGCTCAGGGCCCCGGTGGCTCATAAGGGTCAGCTTCTTCACCGCGCATCGTCAGCCACTCGAACACCCGCTCTGCAATGACACCAGGGGACATCTTTCGAGTTTCATTTCAGCTGGGAGCGCCCTCAGGGCTGCATCATTCCCAGGTTGCGTGGGTCCGTCCCTGCGGCGTGTATCCGTTTTGCTTATGTCTTTAGCTTACCTTGTTGGGGGCGCCCCTCGGGCTGCATCATCCCCAAGCCGCTCGGGCCTGACCCAGTGGCGTGTGCCTTTCCTCGCATTTATCTAAGTTGGTTTGCTTCTCCATGCTTAACCTGCCTGTGATAATCGCCTGCTCGATTGACACCTACCTTTGGAACCGCTCGTTCTGGCACGGCGCTTGTGCATGGGTCCGTCCCTGCAACGTTGATAAACCTGAGTGGTCGAGCTCTGGCCGCGGCAGCCCCGCAAAGCGCTACCTCGCCGGTCCCTGAGTGCCCTCATCACTCCCTCGGAGCGACCAATGGCTGGCTGGCAAGCGTAATGGCAGTCCTTGTTTCCCTTGCGTCGGTTTACAGGGCTCACCTAAGGAGTAACGTTGGGGGCGTTGTGAGCTCTCTCTCTCTCTCTCTCTCTCCCAGGCGATCCGCTTGCGCGTTAAAAGGGGGGCGCCTGAGCATCGCGACTCACGTGCTCTTACCGGCTCTCCAGCCCTCACCCCCTGGCCTTGACCCACGGCATCGCGACCTGTCATACCAGCGGCGACTGAGCTCGCTCGAGGGCCGGGACCTGAGGACGCAGAGCATAAAGGGAAGCGCGGGGAAGAGAGGAGGAGCTCACAAGGGCCTGACCCAGCGGCATCCCAGCTGCCGACGCGCAGGCCCGGCACCTCACCAGGGAACTACTCCAAGCTCCCGAGATAAGTCATGCTCCTGGAAAAGCTAAATTAACGCGACACCGAAGCCTCACCTGACGCGGCTCTGTCACGGCGACACTGCCTTCCTTCCTCGCCCAGCGGAGGCTGCTTGAGCGCTAAAGGGGACCTCCAGAGCATCGCGCCTCGGGGGCTCTTACTGGACCTCGGGCCGCTCACCTCCTGGCCTTGACCACGGCATCGCGACCTGGCATACTAGCGACTGCTGAAGCCTGCCTGGGGACCGGGACCTGTCAGCGCAGAGCACCAAACCCTCGTGAGGATAGAAAGGGGGAGCCAAGCCGGGACAGGACAAGCATCTCGCACCGTTCCATAATAAGGATAATATTCACAAAAGGTACAGCAGGCGCTTTACATGCCCCCACGGGGTGTTTCCTTGATTTCTCGCAGGGAACAAAAGGTGCTAGTCCTAGGGAACGCTATCTACACGTGCCTCACGCTCGACGCCATCATCAACAGTGGGCCGCCAAGCGCCGGCGCCAACCCCATCCAGATCAGCCGCGCCGGCGGCCTGATGCAGCTGCTCTGCTTTGAGTGCGACGTGAGCTCGGGGGCTCGTAGCTGTCGTCGCTCATCTCCGGGGTCGCGAGAAGCTCAGGAAGATCGCTGGACCCTTCGGCTTCTCCGCTGCTGCCAGAAGTGCTGCTGGGGAAACGGTTGGCCGGCCTAGCCCTCGCCGCTTCGATGCCCCGGCCGCCTTCCATGGGGCAGCACTCAAGTCGGCGCCCTTCCGCGTCGAAGACTTTGAAGAACATCAAGGAGGTGCCATCGTATTCAAAGTGAATTATGAGGGCACCCTCTGTCCGGCAGACCCGGGCAACCTCGCCCCAGCCTCGGGTCATGTAGACCTTGCCCGAAGCGACAACCTCGACCTCTGCTCCGGTCGCAGGGGTACTGCAGTCGGCGTGCTGCAGCCAGAGCTCAAGAGGCTCCCTCGGCGGCATTTCGGAGGCGAATAAAGGAGGAAAGCGAATCCAAGAGCTCGGAGGCATGGGGGCGTGAAGCACGAGCTCGCAAGGAGAGCCCTCGGCGTGAACTCCAGGGGCGACGACGCGCACCGCCGTGATTCGTCGGCGTCGCCGGCGGCGCGGGCGGTGCCGCTCGGCGTCTTCTTCCCTAGGGCCCTCAGCCCGAGCGTACAACGGCAGCGGAAACCCGGGCGATGGCCGCTCGTACCAAGGCCTCGACGTCTCTTGCCGCGCGACCCCGTCACGGCAGCCGGGGACCGGCCGCTTCTTCGGCGGGAGCGGGTCGGGACCTTCTCAGGGGGCTTCCCCTTCTCCTCCGCTGAGAACCGGCGGATCGGTGCCATTGGCAAGGAAGAAGGAGCGGAGCAAGGAGAGATGGACTGCTGGGGCTCTCACCCATCCGTACTTATAGCACAGAGGAGGCCAACCGTCGGCCTCCACGATCGCAGGTAATCATGACCAGTTTTTTCATACAGGGACTTGTCAAGTCGGGCAGTTGCCGAGGCAGCGTGGGGAAGCGGACACACCCACGTCCAATCGACCGCCACGTGGCGCCCAAGGCCGCAGGCTATTGGGGCCCATAGCGCTCTGCACTTGCCCCTTCGCTTCTCCGCTAAGCCATGTCCGAGCGCGCCTTGGGCCCGGGGGCTACTGTCGGCGTTCTGGGAACGGGGGTCCCCAGACTTGCCTGCCTGCGGCCTGCGGCGTGGCTCAAGTGGTGGCCCAGTACGGCCCATCTTCATCAACTCAAGGACAATACCCTCGCGAGGGGCCAAGCCTCGTGGGGCGGACGACGCAAGGCTTCCTCAGGCGCGGCCTCACCAGACAGGCTCGTGAGGAGGCGAAGAGATCAATGCAAGGAGTACCTCGCGAGGTGCTCGTGACGTATGCCATGACGATCAAGACCAGGCGGGCGCCAGCCCGCACAGTGTCCTCGTTTCCTCTTTGGTGCAAAGGGGACAAGCACAGGCGCGGAGTACCGAGGTGTCAGGCAAAGGTTTCCTTATCGGTGCAACAAGACCAAGACCAGCGACGCGGCAGGACGGAGGTCACCATGGAGCCCAAAACGGCGTCATCACCAGTGCTTTTGGCAGCCGAAGACCACCTTTAGTCAGGATAGCTTGTACTGGCTGTCCCCCTTCAAAATGGCCGTTGTTGGCACCCTTCCCGCTCAATATTTGGGAAGAGGGCCAGGGCCTCTATAAATAGGGCTAGCCACCACAGTAGGAAGGGGGGATTGAGATCATCCTCACCCACACAAGTTCACCAGCTCAAGAACACCTCTCGCGAGGCTGTTCTTCCCCTGTACTATTCTTGATCAGTCCCTGAGGCAATCCACCACACCACACACTAGAGTAGAGTATTACACCACAACGGTGGCCCGAACCAGTATAAATCTCGTGTCTCTTGTGTTCTTCATCGTTTTAGCTTAGATTCTTGCGAGGCGATTGGGCGTGGATCGGTAGGGGGAAGATCTTCGCGCGCACCCCAGTGTTGGAACCTTAAGGGTCTGCCGGAACCCCATATCCGACAAAAACTACTTTGGACCATATAAATTTGACATGCAAGCTCAAGAACAGGGTCACCTCAGCAGCAAAAATTTGCAATAAATAAAGCACCAGAACAAAAACTAATTAGACTATTGGAGGAGTCACATACCGAAGAACAATCCCCCAAAGCAGTTTTGTGAATGGAGCTTTGAGCAAGGAGATCGAAAATGGTAGCAAAACGAGCTAGAACACGGGTTTGAGCTGTGGGATGATTTTTTCTGGAGGAAGACAAAGTGTGTGGGTGCTAGAATAAGTGGAGGGGGGCCACATGGGGCCCACGAGGCAGGGGCACGCGCCCTGTGCCCTCGTGGCCAAATGGTGGGTTCCCCTGGTGTGTTCTAAGTGCCAGAAATTCTTAAATATTCTACAAAAAATCATAATCCATTTCCATGGCATTTGGAGAACTATTATTTTTGGGGTATTTTTTATTGCCTGGATAATTCATAAAACAGACAGAAATACTATTTTTACTTTATTTATTCTAAATAACAGAAAGTAGAAGGAGGGTACAAAGAGTTGTGCTTTCTAACATCATCCATCTCATGCTCATCAAAAGGAATCCACTAACAAGGTTGATCAAGTCTTGTTAACAAACTTCTTTCGAATAACATGAAACCGGAGAATTTTCGAATAGCGCTAGGTTACCTCAACGGGGATATGCATGTCCCCAACAATAATAATACCATATTCCTTTTTGACATTAGGAAGAGGGAATTCAAAACCTCCAATAGTAATAGTTGAGATTTTTCCAATAGAATTGATACTATGAACTTGAGGTTGTTTCTTCGGAAAGTGTACCGTATGCTCATTACCATTAACACGAAAAGTGACATTGCCTTTGTTGCAATCAATAACAGCCCCTGTAATATTCAAAAAGGGTCTACCAAGGATAATCGACATATTGTCGTCCTCGGGAATATCAAGGATAACAAAGTCCGTTAAAATAGCAACGTTTGCAACCACAACAGGCACATCCTCACAAATACCGACGGGTGTAGCAGTTGATTTATGGGCTGTTTGCAGAGAGATTTCAGTAGGTGTCAACTTATTAATATCAATTCTACGATATAAAGAGAGAGGCATAACACTAACACCTCCTCCAAGATCACATAAAGCAGTTTTAACATAGTTTCTTTTAATGGAGCATGGTATAGTAGGTACTCCTGGATCTCCAAGTTTCTTTGGTATTCCACCCTTAAAGGTATAACTAGCAAGCATGGTGGAAATTTCAGCTTCCGGTATCTTTCTTTTATTTGTAATAATATCTTTCATATACTTAGCATAAGGATTCATTTTAAGCATATCAGTCAAACGCATACACAAAAAGATAGGTCTAATCATTTCAGCAAAGCGCTCAAAATCCTCATCATCCTTTTTCTTGGATGGCTTAGGAGGAAAAGGCATGGGTTTCTGAACCCATGGTTCTCTTTCTTTACCGTGCTTCCTAGCAACAAAGTCTCTGTTATCATAACGTTGATTCTTTGATTGTGGGTTATTAAGATCAATAGCAGGTTCATTTTCTACATCATTATTATTACTAGGTTGAGCATCAACATGAACATCATCCTTAATATTATCACTAGGTTCATGTTCATTAATAGATTGTGTTTCAGCATCAGAAATAGAAATATCATTGGGATTCTCAGGGGTGTCAACAACAGGTTCACTAGAAGCATGCAAAGTCCTATCATTTTTCTTTTTCTTTTCTTAGATGGACTAGGTGCATCAATATTAGTTCTCTGAGAATCTTGCTCAACTCTCTTAGGGTGTCCCTCAGGATACAAAGGTTCCAAGGTCATTCTACCACCTCTAGTCATAACTCTAACAACATTATCATTGTTCTTATTATTTAATTCATTGAGAAAATCATCTTGTGCCTTAAGTACTTGTTCTACTTGAGTGGTAACCATGGATGCATGTTTACTAATAAGCTTAAGGTCATCTTTAACTCTAGACATATAATCACTCAAGTGTTCAACCATATAAGCATTACGTTTCAATTGGCTGCCAACATACGCATTGAAGTTTTCTTGTTTAAGAATGAAATTATCAAACTCATCCAAGCATTGGCTAGCAGACTTATTACGAGGAATATCACCTTCATAAAATCTATAAAGAGAAATTACCTTTACTACCCGGGTCGGGTTATCAATACCATGTATTTATTCAATAGGTGGTAAATTCTTAACATCTTCAGCTTTAATACCTTTTTCTTTCATAGATTTCTTTGCCTATTGCATATCTTCAGGACTGAGAAATAGAATACCCCTTTTCTTCCGAGTTGGCTTAGGAGTTGGTTCAGGAAGTGTCCAATCATTATCATTACTCAATATATTATTCAATAGCAATTCAGCTTGCTCAACAGTTCTTTCCCTAACAACACAACCAACACAACTATCCAGGTGGTCTCTTGAAGCATCTGTTAGTCCATTATAAAAGATATCAAGTATTTCATTTTTTCTTGAGAGGATGATCAGGCAAAGCATTAATTAATCAGAGAAGCCTCCCCCAAGCTTGTGGGAGACTCTCTTCTTCAATTTGCACAAAATTATATATTTCCCTTAAGGCAGCTTGTTTCTTATGAGCGGGAAAATATTTTGTAGAGAAGTAATAAATCATATCCTGGGGAGTACGCACACGACCAGGAGCAAGAGAATTAAATCATATCTTAGCATCACCCTTTAATGAGAAAGGAAACAATTTAAGGATGTAATAGTAGCGAATTTTTTCCTCATGAGTAAATAGGGTGGCTATATCATTCAATTTAGTAAGATGTGCCACAACAGTTTCAGATTAATAGCCATAAAAAGGATCAGATTCAACCAATGTTATTAACTCAAGATCGACAGAGAATTCATAATCCTTATTAGCAACACAAATAGGTGAAGTAGCAAAAGCAGGGTCATATTTCATTCTAGCATTGAAAGACTTTTCTTTCATCTTAGCTAACAGTTTGTTAAGATCATATCTATCATTGCAAGCAAGAAAGTCTCTAGCAGTTTCTTCATCCATAACATAACCCTTAGGTACATCAGGCAATTCATATCTATGGGCAGAATCTTCATCATCACTTTCATCAATATTATCAGTTTCAATAATTTCATTCTCTCTAACCATAGCAAGTTGTTCCTCAACAAATTCACCTAATGGAATAGTATTATCAAGCAGAGAAGTAGTTTCATCATAAGCATCATGCATAGCAGAAGTGGCATCATCAATAACATGCGACTGCTACCTCTTGAGCATGCGTTGGTTTTTCCCTTGAAGAGGAAAGGGTGATGCAGCAAAGTAGCGTAAGTATTTCCCTCAGTTTTTGAGAACCAAGGTATCAATCCAGTAGGAGGCTCCTCAAAAGTCCCTCGTACCCACACAAACAAACAAGAACCTCGCAACCAACACGATAAAGGGGTTGTCAATCCCTTCACGGTAACTTGCGAAAGTGAGATCTGATAGAGATAATATGATAAGATAAATATTTTTGGTATTTTCATGATATAGATGGAAAAGTAAAGATGCAAATAAAAGTAGATGGGAAACTTATGTGATAAAAGATAGACCCGGGGGCCATAGGTTTCACTAGTGGCTTCTCTCAAGATAGCATAAGTATTACAGTTGGTGAACAAATTACTGTCGAGCAATTGATAGAAAAGTGCATAGTTATGAGAGTATCTAGGAATGATCATGTATATAGGCATCACGTCCGCAACAAGTAGATCGAAACGATTCTGCATCTACTACTATTACTCCACACATCGACCGACTCCTGCCTGCATCTAGAGTATTAAGTTCATGAAGAACAGAGTAACGCATTAAGAAAGATGACATGATGTAGAGGGATAAACTCATGCAATATGATATAAACCCCATCTTCTTATCCTCGATGGCAACAATACAATACATGCCAGGTAAAAAAAACAATACATGCCAGGTCAAAAAAAACAATACAATACGTGCCTTGCTGCCCTTGCTGTCACTGGGAAAGGACACCGCAAGATTGAACCCAAAGCTAAACACTTCTCCCATTGCAAGAAAGATCAATCTAGTAGGCCAAACCAAACTGATAATTCGAAGAGACTTGCAAAGATAACCAATCACACATAAAAGAATTCAGAGAAGATTCAATTATTTCTCATAGATAAACTTGGTCATAAACCCATAATTCATCGGATCTCGACAAACACACCGCAAAAAGAGTTACATCGAATAGATCTCCAAGAAGATCGAGGAGAACTTTGTATTGAGATTCAAAGAGAGAGAAGAAGCCATCTAGCTAATAACTATGGACCCGAAGGTCTGTGGTAAACTACTCACAACTCATCGGAGAGGCCTTGGAGATGATGTAGAGTTCCTCCATGGTCGATTCCCCCTCCGGCGGAGCGCCGACGAAGGCTCCAAGATGGGATCTCGCGGATACAGAAGGTTGCGGCGGTGGAATTAGGTTTTCGTGGTGCTCCTGGATGTTCTCGGGGTACGTGGATATATATAGGAGGAAGAAGTAGGTCGGTGGAGCCACGAGGGGCCCACGAGGCTGGGGGTGCGCCCACCCCCTTAGGGCGCGCCGGGCACCCTCCTGGCCGCCTCGTTCGCTGCTTGACATCCACTCCAAGTCTCCTGGATTACGTTTGTTCCAAAAAGATCGCTCCCGAAGGTTTCATTCCGTTTGGACTCCATTTGATATTCCTTTTCTTTGAAACACTGAAATAGGCAAAAAAACAGCAATTCGGGCTAGGCCTCCGGTTAGTAGGTTAGTCCCAAAAATGATATAAAAGTGTAAAGTAAAGCCCATAAACATCCAAAATAGGTAATATAATAGCATGGAACAATCAAAAATTATAGATACGTTGGAGACGTATCAAGCATCCCGAAGCTTAATTCCTGCTCGTCCTTGAGTAGGTAAATGATAAAAACAGAATTTTTGATGTGGAATGCTACCTAGCATATTTCTCAATGTAATTTTCTTTATTGTGGCATGAATGTTCAGATCCAAATGATTCAAAATAAAAGTTCATATTGACATAAAAGATAGTAATACTTCAAGCATACTAACTAAGCAATCATGTCTTCTCAAAATAACATGGCTAAAGAAAGTTCATCCCTACAAAAACATATAGTTAGGCTATGTTTCATTTTCATCACACAAAATACTCCCATCATGCACAACCCCGGTTTCAGCCAAGCAATTGGTTCATACTTTTTAACGTGCTTCAACTTTTTTTCAACTCTCACGCAATACATGAGCGTGAGCCATGGATATAACATTATGGGTGGAATAGAATATGATGATGGAGGTTGTGTGGAGAAGACAAAAAAAGGAGAAAGTCTCACATTGACGAGGCTAATCAACGAGCTATGGAGATGCCCATCAATTGATGTCAACATGAGGAGTAGGGATTGCCATGCAACGGATGCACTAGAGCTATAAATGTATGAAAGCTCAACAAAAGAAACTAAGTGGGTGTGCATCCAACTTGCTTGCTCACGAAGACCTAGGGCATTTTGAGGAAGCCCGTCGTTGGAATATACAAGCCAAGTTCTATAAAGAAAATTTCCCACTAGTATATGAAAGTGACAACATAAGAGACTCTCTATATGAAGAACATGGTGCTACTTTGAAGCACAAGTGTGGAAAAGGATAGTAACATTGTCCCCCTTTTTATTTTCTTCTTTTTGGGCCTTTTTTGGCCTTTCTTTTTTTGGCCTTTTTTTTTCTTTTCTTTTTTTATAAGGGACAATGCTCTAATAATGATGATCATCACACTTCTATTTATTTACAACTCATGAATTACAAATCAAAACTAGAACAGGATATGACTCTATATGAATGCCTCCGGCGGTGTACCGGGATGGGCAATGAATCAAGAGTGACATGTATGAAAAATTATGCAAGGTGGCTTTGCCACAAATACGATGTCAACTACATGATCATGCAAGGCAATATGACAACGATGATGCATGTCATGATAAACGGAACGGTGGAAAGTTGCATGGCAATATATCTTGGAATGGCTATGGAAATGCCATAATAGGTAGGTATGGTGGCTGTTTTGAGGAAGATATAAGGAGGTTTATGTGTGACAGAGCGTATCGTATCACGGGGTTTGGATGCACCGGCGAAGTTTGCACCAATTCTCAAGGTGAGAAAGGGCAATGCACGGTACCGAAGAGGCTAGCAATGATGGAAAGGTAAGAGTGCGTATAATCCATGGACTCACATTAGTCATAAAGAACTCATATACTTATTGCAAAAGTTTTATTAGCCCTCGAAGCAAAGTACTACTATGCATGCTCCTAGGAGGGAGGTTGGTAGTAGTTAACCATCGCGCGCCCCCGACCTCCACACATAAGGTAGGCATTTAAAAGAGCATCCCATGCAACAAATTTGTTACACAATTTTTAGCATACGTGCATGCTACGGGACTTGCCAACTTCAACACAAGTATTCTTCAAATTCACAATTACCCAACTAGCATGACTCTAATATTACCACCTCTATATCTCAAAACAATTATCAAGCATCAAATTGATCATAGCATCCAATTCACTTCCTATGATAGTTTTTATTATACCCAACTTGGATGCTCATCATTCTAGGACCAATTTTATAACCATAGCAAATACCATGCTGTTCTAAAAAACTCTCAAAATAATATAAGTAAAGCATGAGAGATCAACAATTTCTACAAAATCAAGCCACCGCCGTGCTCTAAAAAGTATAAGTGAAGCACTAGAGAAAAACTATCTAGCTCAAAAGATATAAGTGAAGCACATAGAGTATTCTAATAAATTCCAAATCATGTGTGTCTCTCCCAAAAGGTGTGTACAGCAAGGATGATTGTGGTAAACTAAAAAACAAAGACTCATATCATACAAGACGCTCCAAGCAAAACACATATCATGTGGCGAATAAAAATATCACTACAAAAAAAAGACACATCCGTGACATTTTGGCCCGAACGAAACTTTTTTCTGTCATACATATGACACTTCTATGACGATAATTGTGACAAAACCCGGTATCATCATAGATGTGGTGGGCTCCTACTTCTATGACAAAAAATCATGACAGAAAATGGGCTTTTCGTCCTGGGCGGGCCGGAGACGCAGCTGCATGACATTCTTTGGGCCGTCCATGACGGGAAAAACCATGGTAGAAGCGAGGGCGAGGAAAATTTCGGGGAGTTCCCGGTTACGGCGGGCGGTCGGGGGCCGAGCGATGCGCGTTTCTCTCATACACGTACGCGCGTGTGTGCGAGGCGTTGGCTCTAACTGAACCTGAGCGAGGCGTTGGGCTCTAACTGAACCCGAGCATTTGCACTTCAGGCGACGCGTTACTGAACCCAAGCGATCGATCGATGGCTGTTAACTGAACCCGATCGAGCGATTCCTTCGCTACTGCTGCTAACCGAAGCCGATCGATTGGATGAACAGTGAGCGTTGCAGGGGGGTTGGATGAACAGTGAGCGGTGGGGGTGGATGTAGGACCCCGTGGCGTTGCCTCTGGATGAACAGGACGACCCCGTGGAGGGCTGGATGAACAGTAGACGGTGGAGGGGTGCCCGTGGAGGGGTGGTTGAACAGTAGCCGGTGGAGTAGCGCGCGGTGGAGGCTGGATGAACAGGAGCCCGTGGAGGCTGGAGGAGGTCGACGGTAGCCCGTGGAGGCTGGAGGAGGTCGATGGTGGAGATGAACAGTATCCCGTGGAGTCCCGTTTTGCGGTACGCCACACCCCTCCCGATGAACAGGACCCCCGTTTCGACCGTAGCGCTCCAACACAAGTCCGTTTCGTCCGTTTTGCGGTACGCCACACCCCTCCCGATCAACAGGACCCCCGTTTCGACCGTAGCGCTCCAACACAAGTCCGTTTCGTCCGTTTTGCGGTACGCCACACCCCTCCGGATCAACAGGACCCCCGTTTCGACCGTAGGAGGTCCGTTTCCTCCGTTATGCGGTACGCCAGACCCCTCCCGATGAATAGGATCCCGTTTCGAACGTGGCCGGTCGAACACAAGGCCGTTTCCTCCGTTCTGCGGTACGCCAGGCCTCGTTTCCATTGCCTGTTCCGTCCAAGCCCTCCCGATGAACACGACGACGCATTCCGTTCCGACCCAGCAGGTTGGCTCCCACGCGTTCTGTTACCTCCCGATGAACACGACGCATTCCATTGCCTCCCCATGAACACGACACATTCCGTTGCCTCCCCATGAACATGACGACGACGCTGTTTCTCCGTTCTGACCCAGCCATGTACACGAGCCCTGGCCGTACGTATGCGCGAGCAGGCGTTCGAGACCCCGCCCGTATGTACACATACGTGGCCGTATTTTCTTTCTTGCACACTGGCCGCTGTACGTACGTGTACATGCTACGTGTGCTCCTCTACTACGACACGTGCGTGCCTCTACATCCACCAGTATATATGTACGTACAAGTTCGCGACCAGAATGACAACGCTACGTACGCTTCGACCAGGTGGGTCCCGACTGTCAGGCACTTCCTTGCGTGCAAAGATGTAGCTGGTGGGTCCCAGCAGTCAGGGGGGCGAATCATTTTGTTTTTTGCCCGGACGCACTTCCTTGCGTGCGAAGGTGTAGCTGATGGGTCCCAGCAGTCAGGGGGAAAC
Organism: Triticum aestivum; assembly: GCF_018294505.1. Taxonomy (NCBI): domain Eukaryota; kingdom Viridiplantae; phylum Streptophyta; class Magnoliopsida; order Poales; family Poaceae; genus Triticum; species Triticum aestivum. The sequence continues at coordinate 356,889,723 of NC_057802.1, read as the reverse complement.
GTTTTTTTCGCAAAATACGGTGGCCCGTCCGGTGGGTCCCCGCTGTCAAGTGGAGGAATAATTATTTTGCACATAATAAGGAGGCACTTCCTTGCGGCTGCCGTGGACCCAGCTGTCAGCCTCGCCACGTACAGTACTCTTCCGATGGAAGTTGGTTGTTGACCACATTGACCACGCCGCGCCGAGAGCACCACGGCGGTGGACGACGGCGAGGCCTAGGAAGGGACGACACGGAGCCGGGGAAGACGCAGCAGTGGATGCCCACGCGAAGAGGAGTACGAGGGTTCACTGGTTCGGCTGCGGTGTGAGGCTGCCGTCGCCGCAGAATAACATGGGGTGTGGGTGAGTAGAGGGATGGCCTGGCCAGCGGTGGGAGTAGTAGGGGGCGGTGAGGCCTCCGCCGCATCACAGCCGGCCACAGGAGGCAGGAGCACGAGGCATGACCGGCGCTGGTTTGGGCGGCTGGAGCAAGAAGACCATAGGTTGAAGAAGCACTACGGTCGTTGGATGGACATCGTACGGTCACTGGAGCTAGAATCGTGCATATTGACTAAGTTGACAAAGCCCTCCGTCCCCGTCAACTTAGTAGGCCCACAAGTCATCCTGCCACTATACTGGGTCCCAGCTAACAGGGGGAGTATTCATTTTTTTGCGTAATAAGGAGGCACTTCCTTGCGTGCGAAGATATAGCTGGTGGGCCCGAGCTGTCAGCGGCGGTAACATTTTTTTTGTGAAATACAGAGGCCCTTTCGGTGGGTCCCTGATGTCAGGTGGAGGAATCATTATTTTGCGCGTAATAAGGAGGCATTTCCTTGTGTGTGGCCGTGGACCAGCTGTCGGCCTCTCCACGTACAGTCCACTTCAGATGCATGTCGGTCGTTGACCACGTTGACCAGGCCACGCCGAGAGCACCAGGGCGGTGGACGACGCCGAGGCCTAGGAAGGGAACGACACGGAGGTAGGGAAGACTCGACAGTTGTTTCCCACGCGGAGGGGAGTAGGACTGTACGAGGGTTTACTGGTTCGTCTGCCGTCGCCGGAGAATAACAACAGGTGTGGGTGAGTAGAGGGATGGCTAGGCCAGCGATGGGAGTACGGTGGGGCGGTGAGGCCTGCGCGGCGCTTGTTTGAGCGGATGGAGCAGGAAGATCAGAGATTGAAGAAGCACGACGGCCGTTGGATGGACATCCAACAGTCACTGCTTGTGCGTCAACCTTTTTTTAGGAAAGCCTCAAATATGTGGAAAACAGCATACAACCCATCTGTCATTATTTCTGATAATTTACAGCCCATTTGCTAATTCTTAAGGTTTTTTTGGAGCCCATATTCTTTTTGTTAGCATTACAGCCCATATTGTGGCCATGGTTAAAAAATTATACGAAATTTTGCATATTTCGGTGCGGTCCGAACTGTTTTTAATCCCGAAATTTCGACTCACATTCAAACTGATTTTAAAAATAAATGTATATCAATATAAAATCGAACAAATTCTCCACGCATAAAAATTAAGGTAATTTAAAATCTTGAAATGAAAAACAAAAGATAATTGAAACTAATTGCCGGCTTGATGTGTTTTAAAAATGTACAACCCATTTCTCATTACTGATGGGCCATTTTCTCGGCCAGCCGAATGAAAGCTCTCCTCGTCTTGAAAGATTTGCAGCCCAACAGGCCTGACAAACCGACTTACGTGGCAAATCACAAAAAACTGGGTTGTGGCCGTGGACCCAGCTGTCAGCCTCTCCACGTACAGTACTCTTCCGATGGAAGTTAGTCGTTGACCACATTGACCACACCGCGCCGAGAGCACCACGGCGGTGGACGATCGCGAGGCCTAGGAAGGGGACGAAGCGGAGCCGGGGAAGACGCGGCAGTGGATGCCCACGCATAGAGGAGTACGAGGGTTCACTGGTTCGGCTGCGGTGTGAGGCTGCCTTCGCCGCAGGGCCTGGCCAGCGGTGGGAATAGTAGGGGGCGGTGACGCCTCCGCGGCAGCACAGCCGGCCACGGGAGGCAGGAGCATGCGGCACGACCGGCGCTGCTCTGGGCGATTAGAGCAAGAAGACCAGAGGTTGAAGAAGCACTACTGCCGTTGGATGGACATCGTACGGTCACTGGAGCTAGAATCGTTCATATTGACTAAGTTGACAAAGCCCTTCGTCCCTGTCAACTTAGTAGGCCCACAAGTCAGCCTCCCACCAAGGTGGGTCCCAGCTAGCCGGGGGAGTATTCATTTTTTTGTGCGTAATAAGGAGGCACTTCCGGTGGGTCCAAGCTGACAGGTTGGGGGGGACGTTTTTTTCACGAAATACGGTGGCCCGTCCAGTGGGTCCCAGCAGTCAGGGGGAAACGTTTTTTTCGCAAAATACTGGTGGCCCGTCCGGTGGGTCCTCGCTGTCAGGTGGAGGAATAATTATTTTCCGCGTAATAAGGAGGCACTTCCTTGCGGCTGCCGTGGACCCAGCTGTCAGCCTCTCCACGTACTGTACTCTTCCGATGGAAGTCGGTCGTTGACCACATTGACCACGCCATGCCGAGAGCACCACGGCGGTGGACGACGGCGAGGCCTAGCAAGGGGACGACGTGGAGCCGGGGAAGACGCGGCAGTGGATGCCCACGCGGAGAGGAGTACGAGCGTTCACTGGTTCGGCTGCGGTGTGAGGCTGCCGTCGCCGCAGAATAACAGGGGGTGTGGGTGAGTGGAGGGATGGCCTGGCCAGTGGTGGGAGTAGTATGGGGCGGTGAGGCCTCCGCGGTAGCACAGCCGGCCAGGGGAGGCAGGAGCAGGCGACACGACCGGTGCTGCTTTGGGCGGCTGGAGCAAGAAGACCAGAGGTTGAAGAAGCACTATGGCCGTTGGATGGACATCATACGGTCACTGGAGTATTGACTAAGTTGACAAAGCCCTCCGTCCCCGTCAACTTAGTAGGCCCACAAGTCAGCCCAACAATATGGTGGGTCCCAGCTAGCAGGGGGTATTCATTTTTTTGGGCGTAATAAGGAGGCACTTCCTTGCGTGCGAAGATATAGCTGGTGGGTCCGACCTATCAGCGGGGGCAACGTTTTTTCGCGAAATACAGAGGCCCTTCCTGTGGGTCCTAGCTGTCAGGTGGAGGAATCATTATTTTGCGCGTAATAAGGAGGCATTTCCTTGCGTGCGGCCGTGGACCCAGCTGTCAGCCTCTCCACATACAGTCCACTTCCGATGGATGTCGTTCATTGACCATGTTGACCAGGCCGCACCGAGAGCACCAGGGCGGTGGACGACGGCGAGGCCTAGGAAGGGAACGACACGGAGCCAGGGAATACTCGGCAGTTGTTTCCCACGCGGAGGATTATGAGGGTTTACTGGTTCGTCTGCCGTCCCCGGAGAATAACAGCATGTGTGGTTGAGTAGAGGGATGGCTAGGCCAGCGATGGGAGTACGATGGGGCCGTGAGGCCTGCGCGGCAGCATAGCCGGCCGCGGGAGGAGGGAGCAGGCAGTCCCGCCGGCGCTTGTTTGAGCGGCTGGAGCATGAAGAGCAGAGATTGAAGAAGCACGACAACCGTTGGATGGACATCCAACAGTCACTGCTCTCGTGTGTTGACTAAGTTGACAGGGCGTTGCGTGTGCGTGAGCCTTTTTTTTTATGAAAGCATAAGCGTCAACCTGTAGTAGGTGCACAAGTGAGCCTCAAATCTGTGGAAAACAACATACAGCCCATCTGCCATTATTTCTAATAATGTACAGCCCATTTGCTAATTCTTAAGAATTTTTTTGGAGCCCATCTTCTTTTTGTTAGCATTACACCCCATATTGTGGCCACGGTTAAAAAGTATACGAAATTTTGCATATTTCGGTGCGGTCAACTGTTTTTAATCCAGAAATATCGATTCACATTCAAACTATTTTGAAAAATAATTTATATAAATATAAAATCCAAATAATTGTCCACGCATAAAAATCAATGGAATTTAAAATCTTGTAATAAAAAAATGAAACTAATTCCAGGTTTGATGTGTCTTAAAAATGTGCAGCCCATTTCTGGGCAAACCGAGTGAAACTCTCCTCGTCTTGAAAGATTTGCAGCCCAGCAGGGCCGAGAAAGCAAGTAGGCCTTGTTTGGGTATTTCTCTAAAAAAATAGAACTGGGCTAGCCATTTTCAGCAAGAAAAAAACACAACTGGGCTCATGATGTGGTAAACATAAATAAAACCCTGGCTAGACGGGCCACAACCCCCGCACAGCCCAGTTGTTACCCTGATCCGTCGCTAAAACTAGTATAAGTAACAACTGCTTGTTCCTCAAAAAAAAACTGCGCGACCTGCTGGGTCCCTGGTGTCAGCCGCTCGTAGTGTAATTCTCTCGTTTATTGACTACGTTTACAATGGCGTGAGCCCCAGATGTCCAACCATTAGGAGGAACCATATTTTTGGGCTTGTAATATAGAGGCACTTGCTTGCGTACTGCCATGACGCTGGTGGGTCCCTACTGTCATCCTCTCCACGTACAGTCATCTCCTTGTTCCTCTCGGTTGTTGACGACGTTGACAACGCAAGAGGGCGGCGCACCACGCACGGCGAGCGAACCAAGGCCGCAAGGCAGAGGACGACGGCGAGGCCTCGGACGGAACGAACAGGAGCCGTGGAAGATGCGCCGGTCCAGTCGCAGGCGGAGGGGAGTACGAGGGTTGACTGGTTCGGGCGTGGGTGCGTGTTGGGGCTGACGTCGCCGGAGAATAACAGGACGTGTGGGGGGATAGAGGGAGGGACTGGCCAACGTTGGAGGGTACGTACGGTAGGGCGGCGGAGGCGCAGCCAGCCATGGGAGGCGGGAGCAGGCGGAGCCGGCGGGGTGGTTTGGTTTGGGCGGCTGGAGGAAGAAGAAGACAAGAGATAGAAGATACACGATAGATGTTGGATGTCAATCCAACAGCTAGTAGGCAGAATCGTTTGTTGACTGGCTAGTAAGTCGACACCACCTTGGATTTCCTTGCGGGTCCGAAATATCAGAATCCAAATCTGTCACGGTCATGCAGCCTTTCCTATGAAAATTTACAGCCCATTTGATGTGCTAGTTCGAAATAAGTTTGTGGGTGCTGGTGGGGGCTAATCACTTGGCTTATGTAATGCACAGTGAGCTCAAGCAGCCGGCGAGAGTGATGTTATTTCCCTTGGTTGGGATTTGTTACAATATTTCACTCTAAATTAAACGAATGGCAAGCCATTGCCTTGTTTCAAAGAAAATATGACAGTCACAGCCGAGTTGAAAAGGGTAGGAACATCTAACTCCAGCTTACAAACTGTACAAAAGCACGAGGGTTAATTGTTCATCAGGTTTACAAAAAAACCCAGATTGAAAAGGGCAACAACATCTAACTCCAGCACTGTTTTCGGCAGTCACAGTCAAATGGATCGGTCAGGTCCATAAAATGAACATCCTGGGTCATAAAATTTACTGGATTATGACCACAATATGTTGTAAATAGAAGCCTGACACGTTCAGAAGCTCTTTTGCACTCCTGAAACTCCTTTTTTTGCTCTTCGACATACCCATCCGTCAAAACCATGCTGCTGATAAACTTAAGCCTGATGGACAATAGTAACCTCGCATTCAGCAGGAAGAATGTGACAAATCTAGTGTTTGCACGGTTGGCTACATATCGTTCTAGCGTTATTGTCTTCAATCGAATCTCATGAGAAGTGAGAAAATCCCGATGCTTACGAATCCACCGATTGGTTATAACTTTCTTACCCCGTCCTGTTGCCTAAATAGACATGAAGATTGAAAACAGTTAAGGTCTAAAAGAAGAGTGTCGAAAGAACAACAGCTGAACGGTTAATTCTAGTACACTATATGCGGGCTTCCAATGTGCGAGAAATTATCACCTTTATATACAACTTCTCCAGACATGGAAAGCATTGCAACAAGCCAATAATCTTGTTCAGATCAAAACTATTCATTTGGATATATAAGATCTTGACAGAATCCAGCACCATTGATAGGCCATCCATGGATAAACTCTTCATTGAGCATAGAACATAATATTAGTACAAAATGTGCACTCCAAGATGACATATAACTTATGCGCAGAAATTTAAAGTGCAGCTTATGGTTACAAGTGTAGATGATAATATAAAGTACATGAAGAACTGTGGAGCCAAACACCATATTGAAATGAGCACAAAGATCATGTATTACACCCAAGGTCTCCAGTTTAGCCGCAGAGAGGACGGTTATTTGCAACGGTGAATAACTAGAATCAAGGATCAACCTTTGAAGTGAAGGGGCATCTTGGATGATGAGCTGCCTTCCGTCAAAAGAAATTCCAATTCTTACAAGGTTAGGTGACTTTATTTGGAGACAACCGGTTCTAACTGTGAAAACAAGCACCAAGCACTCCAGCGCAGGGCAACTGGAGTGGATGATGCTGTGCAATGAGGCCTCCGATATACGAACCCACACAAGTGAAAGTTTCTTGAGAAATGGGAGTCGAAGGTTTACTACCAGATTGTCTGGTAGGTAGCACAGCGAAAAGGTGGCGGTGTGGAGAGAGGAGGAAAACCGCAAGATGGACATCGGTGCTGAGGGCACAAGTTCATGGCGTTCGGTATGTGGTATGTGATTTCCAGGGGAATAGTAGAACTCAAGCAACTGTAGTTCTGTGAATTCAGGGGATTTCAGCCAGGCGTCCACCGTGCAGGGCATGGTATGCTTGCTCAGGTAGCATGACGGGATGCAGGGGCTTTGAACGGAGCCCTGGTGGGAGGAGATGATGGCTCTGGGGATTTCAAAATCATTGAAGAGAGATAGCTGGCGACAGTCGAGATTAAGGGGCACGGCGCGCCATAGAGGGCACCACCGAATTGAGAGGACTTGGGTGCGGCAGCAATCCTTGGTGGGGAGAAGCGAGATGATCTCCCCAAGCACGGCGTCCGGGAGATCGCTGATGCGGTCCACCCAAGATTCTACGGGTTCCTGGGATCCGGTGGGGGCGGGATCGCCGCTTCTCCCCGCACTGCCGGGTGCGGGATCTACAACAGGCGTCGCCGCTGGCGGGAGCCTCATCTTCTTGGCGCTGGGGTCAGCCGACTCCATTTTCCTCGAGGGTGTCGCGTCGCGCTCACGGATTTGAGCAGAGTAACGAATGACGAGCCTAGTTGTAGTGCGAGCGAAGAAGAAGGGGAGCTGGGGGTTTTCTGTAGGAGTGAGGAAGAAGGGGAGCTGGGGTTTTCTGTAGGAGTGAGGTGAGGAATTTGGGGGTACGAGTGGAGCGAGCTGACGTGAGGTGGGTGGGAGCGAGGAGGAAGAAGAGCACCCAGGTTTTTGGGGGGGCGGTGTGCTGGGTGTGGGTAGCGCCTCTCATTCAGTAAATATATGGGCTTTTGAATTGATTTTACTATTTACTAGTGTGGATGGGCTGTTTTGTCTTGGGCCCAGAGAAACAATTACTACTAGTACAGTGGAGACACTCTACCGCTTCTGGTTCCTCCTAGGTCATTGAAACGTCTCCATCTACTGAATGCCATTATACTTTTGTTCACCGACATGCGGGCCATGCAGCGCGCGGGCCCAAATGCCATCCACCAAATTAGAAGGCAGTATGCAGGCGGAGAGTCACCCAGGTCGTAGCGCGGCAATAACGAGCCGTCGTATCACAAAACCCCACCTCCCCGCAGTCTAAGTTTGACGGACGAAGCAACCATCATTTCACTCTTCGCTGAATCCCCTTCTCCCTCACCGTCTTCAAGAAAGGCAACACTTGCATCTGCCACTGTTCTTCTCTCCCAACGAAGGGAAGGTAAGAGGATCCGTGATGTTGGTATATTTTCGTTCAGAGAAAAAAAGAACTTTTGCAAAGCAGTAACCGATCCTCACTCTCTTTTTTGTTTCATTGTCATTGCGATTGTGTTTTCCTTTCAGTGGTCTCCTAGTATTCGCCAGTTTCATGATGGACCAAGGAGAACCAGGCAAAGATCGGCTGATATTGGAGCAGACGTGGGAGGCTGATCCCCACGAGACAGGGAGCTCCAAGAAGATGGAGGCAGCCACCGAGCCGGCCCCAGATATGCTCACGGCCACTATTGAGATGGTCAACGCCCCGTCTGAGGTTACAGCCCCCGTGGCATTGCAGGAGCAGTTTTCCCCCTTCGAGGATGTGTCCCCCCCTGCTGAGCTGCCCAAGGTGATTTTCTTCTTTGCCGATCTCGATTGTGGTTTTTCATCTAAGTATGTGGTGATTAATAATGCAAAATTTTATTAGCTTCGATGCCATGCTATACATAGTGGTTTAAATAACTTGTGTTTCTTATACTGAAAAGTAAATCAGAATTTGTTTCTGTTTCAATTAGAGCCCTGATGCAGACAAGGATTGTGTGGTTGTACATGTCACTCGCTATGAGGCTGATGACCTGAATATACGCACTGGGAAAACAGAGTTCTTAGGCTGTTGGATCCTGGAAGCCATTTGCGGTTATACCAATGAAGAGTTGTATTCCAGCCTCACTGTTGTCAAGCGTGTTGTCCAGGGTGTACTGAAGCACAAGAAGTTCAAAGCTACTCCTTCGTTTGTGAGGCATACTGTTCTTGTCAAGCTTACGCAGGAAGATGACGTGGCATGCCTCCACAAACAAGTTTATCAGTGGCAAGGCCACAAGGTTGTCTTCATGAAGGTTCATGATTGAGCTGCTGCGGGACGTCCTCGATGATGTTCATGGCAAGGTCCGTCTTGTGTCTAGCCCAAATTAGATCGAGGCATGAAATAGTTGCCCCAGCTAGTGTTTAATAGTAGTTTTGATTGTGTCTAATTATCCGAACCTTGCCTGTTATCGACCCCTCTGGGGCTAGTACTCTGTTTCAATCCGTCTATGGGAACTGCTGCTACTTTTGTGTGCCCGTGAATCATGTGAGAACCATCGTAATTGTTGCCGAAACAGATGCGTCCTCACTAGTTTTTTCATGAATATGGCATGGTAAGACATAAGTTGTCATGGTTTATCATATGAGCAATATGTGTTTTGATGAAATAGAGCACTCGTTCGAGAACTGTGCGCCGACGTATACATAAGTACTTGTAAACACTGTTGGTGCTACCCCACTTGTAAGCAGTTGTGCAAAACATGGCACATTGGCTCAGCTCGCTTGAACACTAGGCTATCGACCGGCTAACAATCAACAATCTGCTATCTGACATATAAGCAACTATGTATCTTGTTACAGTGGTTCATGCAGTTAACTGAGGCCACAATGTAATAAATTCCAAACGTTCACACGCTAGTCCAGCGCTCATGTGGAACACTCACATTAAACTCGTCTTCATAAAAAACTTGAAAAGCATAAGTTAAGCAATTTTATACATCTCAATGATTCATAGAACATAACAAACATATACTAGTTCACAGCAAAAGACAAAGTTGTGAAAAGGTTTACAAATCAGGAAAAAACAAGCAAGGCTTCTCTGAGCAAAGGGCCTCCCAGCAGGCTTAAATTTCCTGGAGTTCACTCTGGTTTTTTCTTGTTGCCACCATCCAGGGTTAGGTTCTCTAATTCCAGAATAACCAATTATAATTGTGGTCTCAGCTGGAATGCTGACTGAACCATGCAGTGTACTGACCAGGTGAAATTCTTGTGCATTCCACTAAATTTAAGCACCGCTATTTGCAGAAATAAGCAGACCATATTGCCTCTTGTCCACGCACCTGTCCAAAAAATCGTCGTGCCAGCCAGTCCTCGGTCCATGGATGAACTGGTAGAAAGTGCATTCCGGACTAGGATGCAGTTGTTTTCGCTCATCCCTACACTGCAATCAGGAAGTAAAACGTACGAATCAACTTCTTTTAGATTGCGTTGGTCATTCTACCTTAGTTACTACCAATGTAGGGATACCTTGAAGACGGGAGGTTAGACGACGGCAACGAGGGATAGCCATCTCATTTTGCGCAGTTGTACTAAAACTGAGGTGTGTGCTTTCGATTCCGCGGATAGAAACAATACGGAAACAGACATCCCGAAATGATATGGAGACAGACATCCCTGTTTGCGCAAATACGAAATACGATTATTTAAACAGTGACAGATATTTGCAGTGGCGCATGATTAACAGCAGCATCTATTGTGTTATAATTGGCACTAGATTGACAGTATGAAGAGTCCTTAAGTAAGTAGCATGACATCACATCAACAATGCCACTAGATTAACATGCAGAACAATAGCATTAGTATTACTGTCATGAGAGTAGCACATGGTCAGTAAATGTGCAATAAAATTTGTGCAGTTTCACTGGGATGAAGCAATGTTAGCGGTGTGAGATTTAAGTGTAACTACAAAAACACAATTCATGGGAAATAAAGTAAGACAGAAGCTCTTCATAAAATGGTGGTGGCATTGCTTCAATTTATCGACGGCACTAGACCATTACTTATAGTGACATTAGGTGGCATTGCTTAATGATTCATGTGATTTTACATTAACGGTAGCGATATGGGCATAGGGACAACAGGTATCTACTACTTTCCCCCGTTTCCTTTTAGAACCAAGTCGTAGATTCATGCTACAGCTTTCCCACTTTCTTCCCTGTTTGAACCAACGTTTAGAGTCGACCGTATGAACTAGCTTTACCTCTGATAATAGTAGAAGTCTAGGTGGCTTTGGAACAGCGGAAGGAAGTAGAAAAGGATCCACACGAAGGGAGCTGGGGCAGTAGAGCAAGGCAGGTTTTGAAGGAATATATACCTGAGGGTCGTCGGCATGTGGCAAAGACGATGTCGGGAGGCCGCATCTTGGCCACAATACCGCAGGAAGGAAGAAGGGGTCGGAGGCCCTCCCGAGCCGGCGCTCTCTCGGAGAGAACGGCACGGCCGCCGATCGGGACGCGCGGGCAGCCATTGGTCTCCTCCCTCGCCGCCGACGACAGCGTGAACGATGCACCTACACCCCTGCCCCGGTCGAGGTTGTCCGGCCGGATTTGTGACCAGCCGTGAGCTGAGAGAGAGTGCGGCCACCTATGTCTTGCTTAGATCTGGAGAGCATGAGAGAGTGAACGAGAGGAACCCTAGTAAAGCAAGCGCTAAGGCTCCTGCTTTTATATATGGTGGAGTGATTTTGTTGTACCAGCTTCAAAAAAATGCGCTCCTATGTGTACCCGCGAGTGGGTGTGAGAGAACTAGTGCGTGCGTGCACCGCTTCTCTTCGTGAGAGTACAATATACTATGCCCAAAGAATGTTCGCCGCAAGAGTAATAGTATAAGTGTGTGACGTGTGAGCTAAAATAAAATGTGCGCGACGTCTTTTGTTTTTTAGAAGTTCTGAGGGTAGGGTGTGAAGAGCACATATGTGCGTAACGTCTACCTGCAGATAGACGGTGGCTGCGACGTGCGAGTCTGCGAGAGGACTCGGGAGAGTCGTGACTCGTGAGGGTGCGTGTGCGTGAGAGAGAGGGGGGCATGTATCAATGCAATGCATGTGTCCGTAAATCATTATCCGACAAACGTTCGCCACAAGCCTTTTCCTGACGAACGCCGTAAGAACCGTTAGATCGGTATCTGGCAGTGTCAGTTTTGCCATGTCATTTAACAGAACAACCACTCCTCCTACACACAAATCTTCCACGTGAGTGTTAGCAACTGTCGTATGCTCCCTCTGTTCCGAAATGTAGTGCATATAGCTTTATTGAAAATTCAAACCTCGCAAACTTTTACCGAGTTTTCGTGTACCAAATTGCACCTGTAGAATACCCTGTATATATCATTTCATTCATCTTCGAGAGGTAACTATAAAGATGGGTGAGGAGTCTACAAAGAAAGACCATAGTATCACCCGCAGCAATTTCAACCATCCTTTAGTGTCGAGGAATATCATAGGAACTCTATATGATATGATTTTTATAGGATTTTTTCCTTTAGAGCCAATTGGTTCATAGGAATAGATTCATATACTCCACATTTCAAAGGAAATAAACATGATATCATTTCTATAGCTTTAGAGCCACTTGCTTCATATGAATGGATTCCTATACCCCCTTAATTTCAAAGGAAAATAAACGTTAGCGTATATTCAATAGAAAAGTTCCTATGATATGAACCAAATTACATCTCTTTTCTAATCCCTCCTCATAGGAATTGAGATACATGTCATCTCTAGATTCAATAGAAAAGTTCCTATGATGTGAACCAAATGACATCTCTTTTCCAATCCCTACTCATAGGAATTGAGATGCTCCATGTCATCTCTTTCCCTACAACTTCCATGTATACATCTTCTATTCCTAAATAGATAGTACAACCCACTAGTAGCTTTTTTTCCAAAACATGCAACTATGGCACAAGAACTATATAGTGTGCCAATAACTTTGAAAGATGGTCGTTGGATGAAGCTAATCCGACAGTGCAGAGATAGGCAAATCCGAGCACTACTGGCTGTTGGATATCATCAACATTCCACCAGATCTGCCACATGTACAATTTAGAAGACTCCATGGTTGAACTTAAGCATAATGCACAAACCTCAAAACACAAGCACTTCTCCTTTGTTCTAGAATCTTCTGTATCATAATTGATTATTATTTTCTAAATGAATTGCCATTATTTGTTTTTTACTTTACGATTTACAATGCACAACCCCATGAATCTTAACATTTTTATAAAACTAATTGATTTTGAATGAGATGAACTATAAGAACTAAACGAACATCTACATCATGCATATATGACTCAAAGCTTTACATGCTATAGTGTGTATTTATTCATAATTTGGTTTCGAAATCTCATGCGTTCAATACATGTGTACCTTACTAGTTTTGAGTAGAGTAGAAAATTTCACGCGGCCCCGGGTATATCAAAATGCAGGGCCCATGCATCATTGCCTTTCGGTCGAACCTACGTCCACAATTTTGTGTACGTACTATATCTCCACTGGTCCCCGAACCCAAAATGCTGCCTCGTTCCTGTAAAACCAAGCGGCCCACACATATGTAAGGCGTCGACTCGAACCCTTTTACTACGACATGGCCTCGCACGCCGTAGTACTCCTACAAACCCTACCGCCGCACTCATCATCGGTTTTCTTCAAGAGGACGAGGGAGAAGCCGATTTGTAGTGCAGGCGCTTTAAAAAAAAGGATCTGTAGTGGAGACCCCTACCCTAGGGTGCCCTAGGTAGCTGTCGCACGCATCATTGTTTTCTGTTTTCTTTATGCTCTTGCGCCCTAGAGTGAAATGATGGTTGCTTCGTCTGTCCAGCATAATGCGGGAAAGGTGGGGCTTTGTGATTTGACCCCTCATCGCTCATTTTCTACTACTGCAGCGCTACGACCGGGGTGCCTCCAATTCCAACTGCTGCTCCGAACAATAATTTGGTGCATCGCACGTGGAACAAGACGGTGGATGAGCCACATGTCGGCCAAAGGGGTCCTGTTAAGTGTGTCGCCATTTCGTGTGCGGACTGACCCTGCTTGAGTTGCTACGCCAACACGACAGGAGCAGCCTACCACTTGGTTTTGCTCCTTGGTGAATCCCGACTATATTGATCTAAAAAGATACGTGCTGAACTATCCTCTCCGTCTCGGTTTTTTTAGGCATCTCGGTTTATAGGGCCTGCACGTAGTTCTAGGTCATCCATTTGACTAACTAAATATGAGTTACTATGTCACAAAAAGTATATCATTGGATTCTTAAGCGGATGTAGTTGTATTTAAAAGTCGAGGGCGGGGCTTTTCCTGCGCGGTAGGCGGGGCAGTTCCGCCTAGTCGGTTCGACAGAGACGCGAGAAGATGAGGGAGTAGGCTGCTGCAAATGTAGGGCTGTGTGATTTGACAGCGAGTTACTGCTGGACAGGTGGGGCCCCGTGATTTGACTTGCCATTATCATTTTAACTGCGGCGCTACGACCGTCGTGAGTCTCCCAATTCCTGACCACCTCCATACATGTGCCTCTCCCAATGCTCCACCATGTAGTAGAGGCTGACTCTTGCATGAGAGCCCACTTCTCCACTTTTTCCTTGCCTCTCTTTCCTCCACATATTCAAAAATGCCATGTAAAGCGCACTATTGTACTTACTTGCTCCTACAGGTGCTAAGCTTGCCACATAGGCATAAAGTCTGATGTGGCAAGTTAATCAAGAAGAGAGAGACTAGTTTGGTGACCCAAGGAAGAAACGGTGCTAAGCGCGTGTACTGATACGTCTCCAACGTATCTATAATTTTTTATTGTTCCATGCTATTATATTACCCCTTTCGGATGTTTATGGGCTTTATTTTACACATTTATATCATTTTGGGGACTAACCTACTAACCGGAGGCCCAGCCCGTATTTCTGTTTTTTTTGCCTATTTCAGTATTTCGAAGAAAATGAATATCAAATGGAGTCCAAACGGAATAAAATCTTCGGGAACGTGATTTTTGGAATGAACGTGATCCAGAGGACTTGGAGTGCACGTCAAGAAGCGATCGAGGAGGACAGGAGGGTGGAGGGCGCGCCCTTCCCTGGTGGGAGCGCCCCCTGTCTCCTGGGCCCCACGAGCAGCCACCGACCTACTTCTTCCTCCTATATATACCTACGTACCTCGAAACCATCGAGAGAGCCACCGAAAAACAATTTCCACCGCCGTAACCTTCTGTATCCGCGAGATCCCATCTTGGAGCCTTCGCCGGCGCTCCGCCGGAGGGGGAATCGATAACGGAGGGCTTCTACATCAACACCATAGCCCCTTCGATGAGTTGTGAGTAGTTTACCACAGACCTTCGGGTCCATAGTTATTAGCTAGATGGCTTCTTCTCTCTTTTTGGATCTCAATACAATGTTCTCCCCCTCTCTCATGGAGATCTATTCGATGTAAACTCTTTTTGCGGTGTGTTTGTCGAGATCCGATGAATTGTGGGTTTATGATCAAGTTTATCTATGAGAAATATTTGAATCTCTTCTGAATTCTTTTATGTATGATTGAGTTATCTTTGCAAGTCTCTTCGAATTATCAGTTTGGTTTGGCCTACTAGATTGATCTTTCTTGCCATGGGAGAAGTGCTTAGCTTTGGGTTCAATCTTGCGGTGTCCTTACCCAGTGACAGAAAGGGTTGCAAGGCACGTATTGTATTGTTGCCATCGAGGATAAAAAGATGGGGTTTATATAATATTGCATGAGTTTATCCCTCTACATCATGTCATCTTTCTTAATGCGTTACTCTGTTCTTTATGAACTTAATACTCTAGATGCAGGCTGGAGTCGGTCGATGTGTGGAGTAATAGTAGTAGATGCAGGCAGGAGTCGGTCTACATGTCACGGACGTGATGCCTATAGACATGATCATGCCTAGATAATCTCATAATTATTCACTTTTCTATCAATTGCTCGACAGTAATTTGTTCACCCACCGTAATACTTATGCTATCTTGAGAGAAGCCACTAGTGAAACCTATGGCCCCCGGGTCTATCTTTTATCATATAAGCTTTCAAATCTACTTTTATTTGCATCTTTAATTTTTGCATCTATATTATAAAATACCAAAAATATATTTATCTTATCATATTATCTCTATCAGATCTCACTTTCGCAAGTAGCCGTGAAGGGATTGACACCCCTTTATTGCGTTGGTTGCGAGTTCTTTGTTTTTTTGTGTAGGTGCGTGGGACTTTGAAGGAACTTCCTACTGGATTGATACCTTGGTTCTCAAAAACTGAGGGAAATACTTATGCTAATGTGCTGCATCACCCTTTCCTCTTCAAGGAAAACCAACGCAAGCTCAAGACGTAGCATGTACCTAGGTGAAAAGACAATTTTGAGTCTATAGATAATTAAATGAAGCAAACTTAGCAACAAAAAACTAATAAGCACACCATTTCATTGGAAGAGGTCACTCCTTGGCAAATGCAATAAATACTAGTACTCCCTGTGTCCCATAATATAAGAACGTTTTTGGCACTACACTAGTGTCAAAAACGTTCTTATATTATGGGACGGAGGGAGTACGAAGAAAGAGATAGAGAGAAGTAAAAAAAATACACTTATAGCCAACCTTATAGCCAACCTTGTTGCAGTATGAGTGACTAAGTGATGACTATGTATTACATGCCAACATCAGATAGCCTAACACACCGTGTTAAATCTCCAAGGGTGCGACCGCGCGAGCGACGCGACGGTCGTGGTAGGCGCGACCATGATACGGGCTGCTGGCAGCCCTTGGATCTGAGATCAAACGGTCGCATGCTAAGTTGCTGAAAATTTGCAGAATAACCCTCCAGGATAGGATATTCACCCATAGGTCTATAATCACGCCATGCAACCATTCGATCTCAGATCCAAGGGCTCTCGGAAGCCCGTATCATGGGAGAATGGAAAGCCACTACCCTGCCGTTCGCACGCTGGCAGTTCGCTCCTACTCGTCCCCACACGTCCTTCAATACTACGGCAGTTCGCTCCTAGTCATCCCATCCATTCACATTACGGTAGTCCCACTAATCCTAACCCTCCTCCCAAATCCATGGCGTCCCAAATCTCCACGGCCGGCGGTGAGTACAAGGTTAGAACCATCACCGGCGATGAGTTCGACGTCATCTACACCTGTTCTCCCGCGACAGTGAAAGGATGCCTTTCTCGCTTCAGACGCATGTTCAAAAACTCAGATGATGAGTGGGTCGCTGGGCTAGATGTTGAGTACACCACAGTCCTGGGACGAGAGAAGGATCTAAAGGACGAAGAGAGGAAGAAGCCCGCCGTGATCCAGGTTTGCGTACATAACGTTTTCTTGGTCTACCACATATGCCATGCCGACGTTGAGTGCCGGGATTTTAAGAACTTCCTCAAGGACAAAATAGTGAAATTCGTTACTGTAGACTTTAAGAACGACAAAGAAGTCCTGGGTCGGATAGGCCTCATTGTAGGCAACCCATTCGACCTCCAGAAGAATCGGCTGCTGCCCTCTCGTGAGCCTTCAATGCTGACCCTGGCAGGAGCCATGGTTCATCCTTCGTACCGTAAACTGGAGAAACCTCATTACACGTTTCATCGTCATGCAAGGCAGCGGAATGTACTAGATATAGACCACGTCCACTACGCTGTAATGGATGGCTACCTTTGTTTCAATATCTACAAGGGTTGGATGAAGAGCAAGAGCCAAGTGTGCGGTTCAAGCAAAGAAGTATCGGCCAAGAGGAAGAGGGACAAGGACGAAGTCGAGGACGTGGACGAGGACTCCGAGTGAGTAAGGTGTCAGTATCATTGCTCATGGTGGTTCTAATGCAGCGTCTACCGGATTAGTTGCATAGTTTAATTTCAGGTGTGCTTAGTTTAATTTGAGGGGTGTGTTGTGCTGAGCCCCCAGCAGAACTATGTTATGTTTCTTCTCGTTACTTTAACTCTTCAGTATGTACATACTACTAGTATTTCTTTAATAGAATTTGGCACCCCAATTAAGCACGTACTAGCTTTTTTAATAGTACTATATGCATAATTTGGCACGAGCGCTCTCTATATGTACCACCTTTTTTTAGTTTCAATTTTTGCTCCATGGCGCAATCCATCGATAGTACTACTGTACAAAAGTATACATTTTTTAAAAGGCTATGGTACTGTTCATCACATATATAGCCAGTTAAATTCTCAACCTAGAACGACGTGCATGCCATGTAGTAAACCGATACGGAGGAAGTATAGTAAAAATGAGGTGATTTTACCGAGCGATCGGCGGGGGAGCATGGCCTGTCATGCGGTCCCACATGTCATGATGAACGAAGGCGATGCGCGTGTCCCTCTTGAGGCGGAAGCAATACTACGTGGTTTGAGATGATGGCGAACTGAAGTGTGAAATAATGGTTGCTTCGTCCGTCTGGGAAGGTGCGGCATTGTGATTTGACGTCTCATTGCTCATTACTACTACTGGGCCGGTACGAGTGGGGTGCGTCCCCCCTGCTGTTCTGCACTGTTATTTGGTGCTTGACACGTCGACCCGGTTGCTATATGTCCCACTTGTCGGCGACAAGAAGTACATAATTCATGAAAGGGAGCGTCGATGGAGGAGTATACTACAGAATTCATGAAAGGGAGCAACTTAGTTTTGGAAAAATCTGTTTTTACGGAGTACGTACCCCCTAGGGTTTATAGGGCTCATCTAAAAAAACATTCGTTTTTCTGTTTGATAAGTCTCAATTCTACTATACTAGTAGTAGTACATTACATGTTGGATTTCGAGGTGCGTTAGATCACCCGACGCAAGCAGTGTCAAGAGGAAACTAACCAATGCATGTAGAAGTTCATGGAAATTTAGTGGTCATTCATGCATTCATTCTAATTAATGCCTCGGTAAACATAACTTCTTGAGAAAAATGAGCGTGCTAATTACTTGTGCAAACTACAAAATTAATTCGACCACTCACCATCTACCTTGGTTGGAGAGATTTTGAAATTGAGCCATAAACTGGAAAGGAGGGAGTAGTAACTTTTGTCTTGATTACTATTTGTGGCCTTGTATAGATGCAAAATGTATTTTTTATAGTGGCCTTGTATAAGTAAATGGAGGGAGTACTAACCAAGGTACGTAGTAGGGACGAGGAGTAAACGGAGGGAGTAGTAAAATTTTCTCCTCGTGCTGCGAGCCACCGCGCGCGTGGGCGAGGGAGCGGGCGTAAGGCGTACAGTAGTAGGAGTACTACTACCACTACTACTCGTAAGCAAGCTTCACCTCATCCTGGGAGCCACCGCGCCCGTGGGCGGGGGAGATGGCGTACTAAGCAAGCTTCTCCTCGTTCTGCGAATTGACGGGACACATCAAAAGTACTCTAGTGTATAGAGCCTTGCCTCTAAGGTAGGCCCCACATGGTTTGCCTCTTTTTTAACATAACACGTCAAGTCGCAATTTGTTTGTTCACCCGTGGTAGACGATCCTCCCTCCACCAAGTGAACAACCAGTACAGGTGTCAAATTACCACGTGGGCTGCCTTTTCGTACAGAAATGAGATCCGCCGTGTACCCGCGCGGGTGTGGTTGGGAAAGAGACGGGAGTACGTGCGCCGTGCGTGCACCTCTTCTCTTCGTGCACGTCCCCCACCTACGTGGGTGTGTGTGAGAGAGATACAAACCTAGACATAATGTGCCGTCCATCCCCATGCCTCCGCCCAGTCCGACAACCGGTCACCACCACGCCCCACTCGTCCTCACCTTATCTCTCACAAGGGGCCACTATCAAAAGTACAATTTGCAGATATACAAGGCCACTAACACTAATCGATGCAATATTAATGGTGTTTGCCTCGTGGAACTAGCAAAGGAGGACATTAATTATCCCTTGCATGCATGCGGGAGTTTGTAAAAAAATGCATCTTGATGTTCTGTGCAATGCACGGGCATCTTGCTAGTCCATGAAAACAACACATGGCAAAATTCCACGGCGAACGAGGGATTTGAATCTGTTGGGTGGGGCTGTTTGGATCTTGCCCGGGGTAGCCAAAATATTGGCGACCCTTTTGTCCACCGATGCCTTTGTCACCGATGAACGAGGAATGGCTCGGGTGCTCATGCTGTCATGCATCCTCCAGCGCGCACGTTGGAGACGAGCTCGCACGAGCTGTGTTTTTTTTGTCCCACAACGCCGCCCGCAAACCGACTGGCGACCCGCAAATTACGCCATCCAACCGTAGCCGCACACATTATGACAGCAACTCAACCAACCGGACGAAATTCACGCAAACACGTAGACAAACTGATATTTCATATAAACAATGACGGAAATCATATAAAATACCGGATTTTCATACAAACATGACGGATTTCATTACATTCAAATGAACTACGCGGTGCTAGTTCTGGACAGCACAGGTATATAATACCTGGCCTAAATGGTCACCCGCCGATCGATTTGTGTTCCTCATGTTCGGCAGCACGATCACCGGACTGCCGGGAGCCCCGGAGGTATAAGCTTCAGCGCAAAGGACGGCTCGCTTCCCCACTGCCCAACTGATATCATTGGTTGGTGCCGAAGATGATGGTGACCGGCACCGGTTCGAGTTCATCACCGGTGTAGCGACCAGACCTCAAATGGTCTGTGCTGCTGTGCACCAGTGTCATCCCTGGATTAGTAATACTGACACGCACAGTACAAATGGAGGATTTATAACAGAGTAGCAATCACACACTTATTACATCGAATATCTCCGAAGAGATTAAGTATAAACATGGCTTAAGGCCATCTAATAACGATAACAGCGGAAGACTTGGAAGATAAGTGAGTCCATCAACTCCAGCGGCATCACTGAGTATAAGACCACGACCTAAGGCACCTTACTCGTCGTCTGAAAAGTCTGCAACATGAAACGTTGCAGCCCGAAAACGGGTCAGCACATAGAATATGCTGGCAAAGTAACACATAGAGAGCAATGAACAATAATAATGCTATACTATATGCATATATGGCTGGTGGAAAAGCTCTATGGTTATAGTTTTGCAAAAAGCCAATTTTTCCCTACTGCAAAGGAATAAATTTTATTTAACTATCATGGTGGTTGAAACATTGAGAAGGTACCTCCAACTCAATCCCAATTAAGTAACATCATTAACCCAACAAAATTAATTATAAGTATCACGATGATGAGATTCAAATGATAATCCAGATACTAGATACTCAAGTTGTCCATAACCGGGGACACGGCTAATCATGATCAGTTTGTACACTCTGCAGAGGTTTGTGCACTTTTCCCCACAAGACTCGATCGCCTCCGCTTGATTCTCGCACTGCATGATGTTTGAGAAACGGATGACCGAGACACAGTCTTTCAGAAACAATCACTCTTTACTCTGGATGGACCGGTACACCTACTTTCCCCTACATCTGCTAGTCCACCTCTTCAAGAGATCCTGCAACCTACTCAGCTATGCTAGAGCCCATAATAGCTTGTGGCTGCACACGGAAGTTTCTAGCATGAATAATCTTATGATCCCTTTGAGCCTGGGTGGCGAACCTTATACATACAGACAACACAGGGTTCTCCAGGTGCCTCAATCCACCCAGATGTGAGTTTTAGTTGCCACCTTAAGTTGAACCATTATTAAGCATCTCACATCTGTCATGAATATCTCTCAAACCCAATCCACGTCTACGAGCATAGCATGGCAATAATAAAAGCAACGTAGAAATAACTCCCAAGGGTTTGATAAATAAAACAGGTAATAGGTACTACCTCAACTACTTCCCAATACCCACAGTTTAATTTGATCCTAACAATGCAATGTGTTTGAGGAAAACAGATCTAATGCAATAAAACTGGGTATGAACGGAATATGATCAAAGTGTTACTTGCCTTAATGATGATCCGCAAAACCTAGCGAGTCGAAGTAACAAGCGGCACACTCCGGGTACTCTATCGCAAACAAACAAGCATACAATCAGTACTCAACTAATGCACAGGTAAAACTCGAATGAAAGATCCAACCAGAAAGTTCAACTTAAGAACTCCGGTTTGCAAAAAGAATCAACTCGAAAGAAGCAACGAAAGTCAAACGGCGAAAGAAAGAAACTTCGTTTGCTAATCTGGATCTAGGTCAAATTTTACTGTAGCAAAAACTTGTTTGAGTAGGTTAAACGGAAAGAGAATTTCGAGACGAAACTCTAGGCGCTTGAATCGCCTGATTCCGATAAACGAGCGAGAAGTTAAACAAATTCGAAAATTCGATCAGAAATCGAATCTGAGAAAATAACGAGAAAATCCGACGAAAAGAAAAACGGACGAACGGTTAAATAACGGACGTTCGTTAACAGAGAAAAACCGACGAACGCGTTCGTTAAAACGAACGGTTCGGTGAATGCTCGTGAAATAAGAAAACCGAAAAAAAACCGATCTAGGGTTTTTTTTAAACAAAAGGTTTTGTTTGTTTTTTACAGAAAACCGGTCAACAACGAGACGGCCGGCGGCAGTACCTCGACGGGGCTCCGGCGAGGGGCTCCGATGGCGGGGCTCGGGCGCGAGGGGTGCGGGGCTCGGGGGGTGCTCCGGCGGCGAGGGGCGGCGGCTCCGGCGACTCCAGGCGG
>NC_057802.1:356865005-356867300 GCF_018294505.1 Triticum aestivum | reverse complement strand
CTAACGGCGGCGGAGGTGAGAGAAAACGGAGGGGGGGTATTTATGGAAGGGGGGCTAGGAAGGCTTGGGGAAGGGGCATCCGAGGCGGCGGCGGCTTCCGTGCTCCCGGCGGACTCCGGCGGCGGCGAGGCGTGCGGGAACAGGAGAGGGGCGACGGGGCGGGCCGTCGGCTTGGGCTCGGCCCAGCCGGCGCGGGCGCGTTTTTTTTTAAATAAGTTCCGCGAAAAATATTGCGTAGAAAAATAAATAAAAATCAGAAAAAAATGAAATAAATTTTCCCCGTCTAGTTAGAAAATCTAGAATAGGGTGAACATTTTTTAAAATCAAAATAAATATTTTGAAAACATGCATATTTTTAAATGCAATAAAATTTGCAAATAAAATCCAATTAAATTCCAAATAATGATTTTAACATTTTTCCTCCAGTATTTCAATGTTTTGGAGAAGTCATATTTTCTCCTCTCGTTTATTTTAAAATGAAATATTTTTCCGGAGAGAAAAATAATTTAAAACCAAAATCCTCGTTGGAAAAATCAAATTTGAAAATACGAGAAAATCCCCAACTCTCTCCGAGGGTCCTTGAGTTGCGTAGGATTTATCGAGGATTTGTCAAAATGCAATAAAACATGATATGCAATGATGATCTATGTATAACATTCCAAATTGAAAATTTGGGATGTTACAACCGGCCACTACTTCGCCATGGCCGGCACTGGCTCGAGTTCATCCTAACATTCCCCTCTTCCGTGGAGCCCATGCGGGGTCGACGAAGGTCCTCGCAACAAAAGGATCCGGCAAGACACCTGCTGTGTACGACGGTGTCGCCTCCGCGGTGGCCTTCATGGGACCCAAGTGGCGGCGGCCTCCCGTGTTCTACTTCTCCTCGATGATGGCGGCGGACGCGGAGGCGCTGGCCACCGACTCGTCGCTCTCCGCGTACCCGGCTTCTGTCGCTGCTTGCATGGCGCGGCCGCCGGCATGGGAGTCTCGGCCACAGAAACGGGAGACGCGGTACGAGGCGGCGGCGTGGACGGCAGCAACAACGCCCGTGCGCCGCTCCTCGTCGAGCTGGCCTGAAGCGGCGAGTTGCTGAACCGCGCGCCAGCTTGGGCGGCAACTAGCTCCATCGGGCAAGGGGAGGGAGGTGGATCAGCGAGCTACATAGCTCGTATCCGGCGGGCTACCCAGCCGGCTTGGATGCAGAATAACTACTCTTCATAAGCCATTGTAAGAGTGGACAAAATGGTGGAGGAGATAGGGGAGCGGCGGAGGTGTGCGATTCTTGGCCGGCGTTTGGCCTCGTTTAAATAGGAGATTAAATAGACGGTGGACGGCAGGAGCTCGGCCGGCGTTGCGTTTAATGCCGGACCGGTCATGAACGGACGTGTGTCCAGAGTGGGTTTCTCGGCTTCCACACGGGCGGGTTTCATGGAGGTGTTTGAATGCGGCACGGAGGCGTGTTCAGCCGGGTGTGCAGCGAGTGGCGCCCTCGACTCTGACCTAGGACACCGCGCCGTTCTTCCACTGACATGTGGGCTCTTTGGGTGCATGGCCTGCATGTCAGTGACCCAACGCAGTCAGCGCACAGCAGAGGAACCTTTGGTGGGCCAGGGCGGTCAGAAGCGGGCATTTCATAAACCGATGATTGTTCATTGAGTGTGACGTCATCTTTTTCATGTAGATAAGCCTACTATGTTGATAGCCTGTTCGATACGTTGTGATTCATAAAGACCGCTGCAAACATTAATGTTCTGCTTATCACAGATAAGGTTGATTAATACCCGTAACAATCCATGTCCTTAACAAAGGGTGCATGCACGTATAGGTTGAGCGTGTGTCTTGCGTCGTGTGCTGTGTGCATGTAGGCGTGCGAGTGTTGCGTGCGTGCAAGGGTACGTTTCAGTGTTGCATGCATGGGTGCGTACGTGCGTGTGTTCGTGAGTGCATGTGTACGTGTCAGTGTTGCACACCAGCATGCATGCGTGTGTACGTTATGTGTACATGTCAGTGTTGCATGCCTGCATGCGTGCGTGTCTTGCGTGCGTGCATGTGTACGTGCGGGGTGAGGCTACACATCAGTCCACTGACACTTTCATCTCTGGTCATTAGATTTTCCAGTTGTTGGATACGAAATCAAGGGCCTCCAGTTTATCATCAAACTCCACCCCCCTGAGCCACCAGCCACCAACGGCCGAACCGCCAGCCCCCGCCGCCCGCGGCCGGCCCGCGCCACCACGCCGGCCCGCCCTCCCCGAAACCACTCCCCACCGCCGGTCCGCCGCCGCACCGGCCATC
>NC_057802.1:356740099-356864622 GCF_018294505.1 Triticum aestivum | reverse complement strand
CCGGCGACTGCCAACCAGAGGTCTCACGACTTCGAATACCCACCGACCACTAATTTATTACCATTTATGTCCTTCATATACGCGCTGACGGGTGGGCCCTATGGTAATGTGCGCTGCTGAATGTGGACCGTTTGACTGGTCAATTGATCGTGTTATCATCAAATTACGGAGCTGTATGGTGAGCCAGTCACCGTATGATCACCCAAAAATGTACTCCTATTTTATTAACACAGTACAGACTCAAACTACCATTTCTTTCTTTCATATACGGGCTAACAGGTGGGCCCCACGGTTACGCGCCCCGATGGTGCAACACTAGTTGCGCCGCGTGGAACGTTTGACTGGTCAATTGATTGTGTCATCAACAAAATACGGAGTTGTATGGGTGAGCCAGTGACCGTATAATCATGACATGTATTTGTTTAACACGGTACAGACGCAAGGGCTCATATATACGCGCAAGCACTCACCGCTATAAGCGCACACACGCGAACCCTACCCCTATGAGCACCTTCGAGAGAGTGGGCCAGCATATATGATCTTGAGATTTTACGAAGTCACCATAGGTGCCTTGTAGTCGAGTGGAACGTCTCCTCCCACTGAACGTACATCGCCGGAAAATACTGAAATTAACACAAGATAAATGCGAGCACCGGGACTTTAACCTTGGTGGGCTCGAGAAACCACTGTCCTCCTAACCATCCAACCACATGTTGGTTAGCACGACAAAATGTATGTGGTGACCGTGATGAGCTTATTCTGAAGTCCAGTGACCATATCGTGTTTTCGCTTCAAATACAATGACCGTAAGTGTCGTCAACAAAATACGGAGCACGCATCAAACGCAAAGTCTGTCAGTGTCATCAACAAAATATGGAGACGTATCGTGAGCTAGATACCGTTGTACTATTGTATATGGTTATTTTCTTAGTGGACGATTGCGTGTGTGGTGTGGTGGGCACATCATTTCTAGTTGTGGTGGGTCAACATGAAGACTCATGGGTCGGTTCCATCCTGCGCCACATATAGGTTGGACCGAGACGTGTTATACAAAGACCCATGTGGAGGACTCGGCGTACAACACGAAGCTACCAAAGTCGCGGAGGACTCTATCCCCACTGGTGATAAGCCGACTATATATGATTTGTAACCCTAGGCCCCTAGTATGTTATACAAGCTTGGGGGCTAGTTCGTCGATAGTATACACACACACGCACAATGCCTGGTATTCACGTGTACTTTGTACACACCCCTATCACTAATATACAGTACCAGGAGTAGGCTCTTTCTTCAACTGCAAGGGTCCGATCCAAACTAGGGTAAAACTTTGCCTCGTATTACCATCCAGCCTAACAGCCAGGGATATCCTACCGAATGATATGATGAAATCATATCTTCCAACTACTAAGAGAGAGGTGTGTCGGGGGGGCAATGTGTGCGAGAAAGGCCTAAAGATAATGTGCGTGCGGGAGACACGTAGGCACATATATGTGCGTATAGAGGGCTAGTAGAGACCGTGCGTGTGTATATATGCATGTGAGAGAAATAGTGTTTTCCAACTGAGATTAGTGAAAAGAGTGGTACATATTAGTCAGAAAGAGAGAGAGAGAGAGAAACAGAGAGAGCATCTGCGTGAGACACCCCGACACCCTGAGAGAGATTGTGAGCATGTGTGAAAGAGAAATGCCGATGCATATAATGTGTGTGCACTTATGCGTTAGATAGAGAGATATATAACGCGTTTGTGAGAACGGGCCGAGGCATAGTGCATCTACGTGCAAAAGGCGGTTCTACGCATTAAATTAAAATATAAATGGCATTATATTTTTGGATGAGATCATGAATTTTGCAAATTGCGTATGGACGAAAATCGGTCTATCAGACACCCATACTCTATTGAATTCTAGCATGTGCATGTGTTTATTTCATATTATCGATCCATAGAGTGAGAGCGGTTTGAAATACAGGCAATGGATGCTTTTGCAATTCATATATAAACATTAATTAGTGCACTCCATGTTGTTAGTGTGAAGCACTTTATACATTTGTCGCTTGCATGGATACATTCCAAATTGCTAGCTACGAAATAGAATACATGTCGAATTCAACATAAAGGGGGTTTCGAAGATTCAAATTCATAGGAAGTGCATTCATCTATTTGAACCCGAGATAATGGCATTTGTAAATCAGATGTAAAAGGGGGCATCAATCTTTGTTCTGAGTTTGAACATGCTATATATATTCATACGCATATCTAACATTTTTTTGCAACCAAGGAGATTATATCTGGAACCATGCATGAACTGAGGTAAGTTGCATAGTTTTTAATATATACTCATGTACAATGTATATTCAAATGTACCCCCTCCATTCCAAAATAATCGTAGCTTTAGGATTTTCAAGAGTAAAGATTTGTGAAGTTTGACAAATCCTAAAAGTTCAATTCAAGAGAACAGAAAACGTTAATGCTTCTGCTCCCAAATATTGAACGAAGCACCAAATAGGCCTCTGGTCACCCGAAACCGCGTGAGACTAATGTTTGGTGGTAGGAAATTACTGTCCCCACTTTGGCCCGTGTAGCCTATCGGCCCGATGTCCAAAGGTCTAAACCGGGGTAGGTTTGTAACTTCACCAAGACGAGGTCTCAACCGCCTCCGAGAAGCATTAATACGCCGTGGGCGCCTAAACACCCATGCGCTCGGCCGAAATCTATCCCGTCCACATTTGGGACACCTGACATGACTGTCCTACCCCCAACCCGCAATATGTCCGAAATTTTAGATGGGGGCAAAGTTTGTAACTTTCCCCAAATTTCAAACAAGCGCGTCTCAAACCGAAACATTGTTCCCCCTTAGTTCCCCGCCTCCCTCCGTTTCAGCATTCATACTCCGTGGGCGCGAAAACGCCCTCTCCACCAGCCGCGAAACCCCAGCCTCCTCTGTCCTCCACCCCATAGCGACCAATCCACCGCTGCCCTCCTCCATCACGCCGGAGCCGGTACCCTGACGTCGTCGTCCAACGCAACCGCAACCGCAACGCCCTCAAGGACTTAGCAGCTGAAGCCGAGGCAGAGCTGCCTCCACGACGCCGACGCCGACGTGCGCCGTACCAGAACCACTCCGACCACGCCGTCCTGCGCCTCACTGCTGCGGCTCCACTGTCGCAACCGTCCACCGCACCGAAGCTGTTCCTGCTACGCCGTCATTCGCCGCCTCGGATGTGCTTCCCCGCCGCCGACAGACGGCCACCGCACCACACTCAACAACTTGGCCATGGGTTCGTCCAAGGCTGCACCGTCCTCCACAACTTCTGGTTTCCGGTGAACAACAAGAAGATAGTTGGAAAAACAGAAGGAGGACACAGCACTGCCAGCAGAAAGAGGTACTCCTCTTCCCTTATTCGTGCAAATCTCACGTCTCCGCTCACACCGTATTCATCCCACGAAAGAAACTAGTTGAGCGCTTCTTACTGCATCTTCTTCGTGATACTAAATGCACAAGGTTTCCTCCCTTTTACTATTTCACCTTTGCTAGAGGTCAGTAGCCCGCCTGGATTTCAATTCAGGGTCAGTTAAACCGCAATTAAAAGAAGCAGCACCCGGTTAGGCGCGTGGAGCACCTAGTCCGCCTGTTCCCCGGGGAAGCGGCGCATCGGTGTCTATAATAGGGGTGTGGGGCGCAGGAGCTGCTTGCGCCCGATTTGGAGGTCGGCGGGGGGCGTTGCCAAGCACGGCGGTGCAGTGAGGTCGAGGGGAGGGCGCGGGCAGGGGAGGAATACTGGGGCGGTGGTCGCTGGCGTTTCGAGGAAGATCGTCAACACTGACTGGCTGGAGGTGGATGAAGGCGATCTGCCCGTTCTTTGTACATCGGATGGTGCAGAAAAATGGACTGACCTATTTGCTTTCAGTCGACTGTTATTTTCATAGAATCCTGTAGTAATTTAGTGTGCCATGCATGTTGTAGAGCTATCATATGTCTCCCGTCATTTATTTCTCACTGACCTGCTATCTGCTACCTTTACACTATACTAATTGTTCACACACTTCACCCATACTCACACTATTGTTTTTTTATGCATGGGTATTTCAGACTGTGGCGCAGTGTTGATGAATGCAGAAAAGAAAAGACAGAAGTCGCTCCAGTGTAATTCGAAGATAAGCACTAAGCGTTTCAGCGCTCTAATGGGTGCAGTGTCAGCAGTTGGAGACAGTAAACGTAGCTCTGTAGTTGATGATCTCAATTGCCACACACAACCATCCCAGGTGCTTGCTTTAACTTCGCGCTTTCAAATGTGGTTGCATGTTGCATATGCTGTCTAGCTTGTATTGCTTCCAATTTGGTTAAATTGCATCTGCTTACTTTACACATTATACCTTTGATAATGACATGCCTTCATGTTTTTGATACATACTACATATGTCTATTAACCATGTTCGTACATCAAACTAATGCTCTTTTGTATCCCTAGTCAATCACTTATGATGAGACAGTCACCCGAGTGGGTTACTGTGAGACGCCCTACTCGTTTAAAGAGTGCAGTGTCATCCTCCCCACATGATTCTCAAGAAACATCAAGGCTAAATGAAGATAGTCAACGTAGCTCTCTAGATGATCACCGCAATTCCCCCACACCACCATTGCAGGTGCTTGCTCTTACTTGGCAGTGTGATATGTGGTTGCATGTTGCATATGGTGTCTACCTTGTAATGCTTCTAATTAGGGTAAATTGCATCTGCTTAGTTAACACATTATACTTGTGAATATGACATGCCTTCCTGTTTTTGGTACATACTACGTCTTTCTATTAACCACGTTCTTACATCAAACTACTTTTCTTGTGTATCCCTCATCAATGCTCCTAATTTGTTAAATTGCATCTCCTTAGCTTACACATTATACATGTGAATATGACACGCCTTCCTGTTTTTGGTACATACTACATCTGCCTATCACACCATGTTCTTACATCAAACTACTGTTCTTGTGTATACTGCATCTATCTCTTATGATGAGACAGTCACGCGCGTGGGTTAATATGAGACGCAATACTCTTATAAAGAATGCAATTTCATCCTCTCCACATGATTCTCAAGAAACAACAAGCCTAAATGAAGATATTGAACGTAGCTCTGTACTTGAAGACCGCACTTCCCCTACACCACCATCACAGGTGCTTGCTCTAACTTCGCAGTGTGATATGTGGTTGCATGTTGCATACGGTGTCTAGCTTGTAATGCTTCTAATTAGGGTATATTGCATCTGCTTAGTTTACACACTACACCTGTGAATATGACATGCCTTCCTAGTTTTGGTACACACTACGTCTATGTGTTAACCTTGTTCTTACATGAAACTACCTCTCTTCTGTATCCTGCATCAATCACTTACGATGAGTCACCTTTATTCGTTGCATATTGCATATTATTTGTAGCCTGTTGCCATGTAATTCTTCTAATTTGGTCAAATACATTTGTTAGGGCACCCTTTTAATTTGGCAGAGCGATATTGGTTTCATCTTTCATATGGTTTCTAGTTTGCATCGATTCAAACAAGTTCAAGCACCTTGTGCTTAGTTTACACTTTATACATCATACATGTCAATATGTCACGCCGTCCTGTTTTTCATACATATTCCATCCTCCTATCATGCGGCTGCCTTACATGAAAGTAGTGTTCGTCAGTATCATGCATCAATGAGTTATGAAGAGCAAATTTTATTCCTTTTTCTTGTGGGTTTGACTTGACAAGGCAAAAGCAAGAAAGAGGAAGGAAAAGAGTAAGGAAGGCGATGATGGTGGTCCTCTGCAGCAACGTAAACGGAGCATCTGTACCGATTCTCCTTGTACTGATAGTGCATTACAAGGTCCAAGTCTCCGCTCCCCTACTCCACCATCCAAGGTGCTTGCTCTAACTTGGCAGTGTGATATCTGGTTGCATGTTGCATATGGTGTCTAGCTCGTATTGCTCCTAATTAGTGTAAACTGCATCTGCTCAGCTTACACACGATACATGTGAATATGACACGCTTTCCTGTTTTTGGTACATACTATATCTGTCTATCACACCATGTTCTTACATGAAACTACTCTTCTTGTGTATCCTGCATCAGTCACTTATGATGGGACACCTTTAAGTTGGCAGTGTGATATTGGTTTGCGTCTTGAATATGATTTCTAGCATGTATTGCTTCTAGTTTGATGAACGCCACCTATGACGAGACAGTTTTAACTTGGCAGAGTGATATTGATTGCACCTTCCATATGGTGTCTTGCAGTGTTTCTAATTTGTTGAAGTGCCTTCTGCTTAGTTACCACATCATAGGTGTGAATATGTCAAGCCGTCCATTTTTTCATACATATTCCATCCTCGTATCATGACTTTGCCTTTCATCAGAGTAGTGTTCGTCAGTATCATGCATGAATGAGTTCTGAAGAGCGAATTATATTCCTTTTTCTTGTCGGTATGACCTCACAATGCAAAATCAATAAAGCTGAAGGAAATTGGCAAGGCATTGGATGATGGTGGTCCTTCCGAGCAACTGAAACGGAGGTTCTCTACAGATTCTACTCCGCCATCCTCCCAACAAGATTCGCAAGACAACGCAAGGCTAGACAGTCAATGTAGCTGTGTAGATGATGAGCACATCTCCCCTACTCCACCATCACAGGTGCTTGCTCTAACTTGGCACTATTATATGTGGTTGCATGTTGCGTATGATGTCTAGCTTGTATTGCTTCTAACTTGAATTGCATCTGCTTACTTTACACATAATGCCTGTGAATATGACATGTGTTCCTGTTTCTAGAACATACATGTACATGATGAGCACATCTCCCCTACTCCACCATCACAGGTGCTTGCTCTTACTTGGAACTGTTATATGTGGTTGCGTTTTCCGTATGATGTCTAGTTTGTATTGCTTTTGATTATGTTGAATTGCATCTGCGTAGCTTACAACTTATACCTGCAACGATCACTTACCCGTAAGACACATTTAACTTGGGACTGTGATGTAGGTTGCATCTTGCATTGTCTTCTAGCTTGTACTACTTCTAATTTCTTGAAATGGCACTTACGACGAGACACTTTTTACCTGATAGAGTGATATTGGTTGCATGTTCATATGGTGCCTAGCTTTCATTTCTTCTAATTTTGTTGAAATGCCTTCCGCTTACTGTTTTTTCATACATATTCCATCCTCCTATCGTACGTGTGAATATGAAACACTGTCTTTTTTTGTATATATTCCATCCTCCTATCCCGCGCTTGCCTTACATCAAAGTAGTGTTCGTCTGTATCATGCATCAACCAGTTATGCAGAGCTAATTTTATTCATCTTCTTGTGGTTTTGACTTCATAAGGCAATATTAGAAAATAGGAAGAAAAAGAGTACGTTAGGGGATATTGGCGGTCCTCCGCACCGATGCAAACAGAGACTCTCTAGATTTGCCACTCCTACTGCTAATGAAGTTGAAGTCCCAAGTCTACATGATGAGTTCATCTCCCGTACTCCACCATCGCAGGTGCTTGCTCTAAGTTGACAGTGTGATAATTGGTTTCATGTTGCATATGTTGTCTAGCCTGTATTTCTTCTATTTTGATTAAATTGCACCTGCTGAGTTTATATGTTATACATGTGCATATGACATGGCTTTCTGTGTCTAGAATACACTGCATCTATCTATCATACCATGTTCTTACATCAAAGTACTGTTGTTGTGTATCCCGCATCAGTCACTCATGATTGGACGCTTTTAACATGGCAGTTTGATAGTGGTTGCATCTTGCATTGATTTCTATGTTGTACTGCTTCTAATTTTTCGAATTGCCACTTATGACAAGACACTTTTAACTTGGCAGAGTAATATTGGTTGCATCTTTCATATGGTGTCTAGCTTGCATTACTTCTATTTTCTTGAAAATCCTTCTGCTTAGTTTGCACATCGTAGCTGTGAATATGTCATGCCGTCCTGTTTTTCTTACATATTCCATCCTCATACGGTTGTCTTACATCAAAGTATTGCTTGTCTGTATCATGCATCAATGAGTTCTGAAGAGTGATTTTATTCTTTTGTGTTGTGGGTACAGCTTGACATGGCAAAGTCAAAAAAGAGCAAGGAAAATAATATAGTAGGGACCGTTGTTACTCGTCGGGTGAAACAGAAAAGGATCTGCCGTCGAGATTCTGCTGGTACTTATAGTGCAGTAGAAGGTCCAAGTCCACCGGCTAAATCTACAAACACTGTCGTGGAATTGTCACGGCAGATGTCCTCATGCAAGGACTTAGTCGTGGAGCCATCGCAGCTGGGAAGCTTAAAGGGGTTAAGCGGGACAAAGGACACGAGGATTATACTGGTTCGGCCCCTTACGGTGAAGGTAAAAGCCTACGTCCAGTTGAGGTTGTATTGCGTAGGGTTTCGACGACCAGGAGCTAAACCGCCCTGCCTGGTTATCGATTTGATCTTGCTTGTCCCTGAACCGCCGCCGGGTCGTCCCTTTATATAGAGAGGTTGACGCCCAGCGGCTCTCAGAGTCCCGGCCGGTTTATAACAGTGCCCGGCTCGGACTCTTAACTACTCTTGCCTTACACTACAAGTCTTGCCATGACGGCGGTTTATAACTACGGGCCTTAAGACGCCTCCGGGTCCTAAGCCCATTATTGACCCTCCGTCTTCAAGTTTGGTACTGGGCTTCGCGTGATGACCATTATGAGTAACCCGGCCCCTCCTGGGCGGGTGACTCTAATGGTTATATCCTCAACATTAGGCCCCAGATTGATTTGAACCGGTTCACGTCAATCTTCAATTCCTTTGAGAGAAAAATCTTCCGGCTTATATTCGTGCGAAAGTTATAACCCGCCGTGACATCATCTTCTGGATTCTTGGTAACCCGCCATGACGTCATCTTCCATTAAGTTCATTTTTTTATTCTGTCATATCCCAATGGATCTTATCTTTAATGGCCATCCCAAAAATCGAGGCGCATCTGTGGCGAGATAATCACGCCGTGGCCTCCTCGTTTCTCGCGCCCACTTATTAGCCGCACCTTATAAATAAGCCCGGCCCATAAGCCTTCATTCACTTGTCGCCTCCATCGTCTTCCTCCTCTGACACCCGAGAGCTCGAGCTCCGCCGCCGCCGCTGCTCTCCTGGTCTTCGTCAACCTCGGCCGCTGCATCACCCTGACCTGTCCAGAGAAACGGCGGCGACCTCCGCGACTCACCGGCACCCGTAAGTCCTTGCCACTCCATAGAGTAGATCCGCATTAGGGTTCTTGCTATTCTCCCCTGTTCTTCACAGTTCGTCGTCATTTCTTCACAGTTTCTTCTACACGGCCCCCTTAGATCCAGTAAACATATAGAACTCGTGCGGCTGTGGTTTCGCACCCATTCTCAATAGTAGCACGCCCCCTTCACTTGCAAAGAAATCCCCTTAGAGCTCATGAACTTCTCTGTATCAGCTTTCTAGGTCTAGAAATTTTTCCTTTTTAGCCGATCGTTTGATCCAAAATAATTACCGCGATCTGTGAAACTTGTTTGCGCCACACTTAGTCAAAAAATTGCATCTGTTTAGCTATGGCAGCTCATATCTCCGGCTTAAAAGAGGCCATGCGCTGTAAAATTTCTGGCTCATTTATGATAAAGTTTTAAACAACTTGAATTACTCATGATGCCCTCAGCGGATTAGATAACCCGACGCAATTAGCCGTATGTCATTAGGCCCCTTCATAAGCCGCCATCTTGAATATTGAACTGTAAACTTCCTCCGGCTTATAATTGAACCGGACATTTCCTTTTGTCATAGGCTTTCATCTTTCACAATGCCACCCAAGGCTCCCAAGGCACCCATCACATGCAACTGGATGAGATCCAATGTTACTGATGACACTTTAGCTGATTTCGTGAAGACGGGTTACCTGCCCAACAAGGAGGTCATGTCTTATCGTGCCCCTGACCCGTCGGAGGAAAGACCTCAACCTAGAGATGGCGAGGTGGTGATATTTCCTGATCACATGAGCCGGGGCTTCGCACCTCCCGGCTCAAAATTCTTTAGAGATGTTCTGAACTTCTTCGATCTGCGGCCGCAAGACATAGGACCCAATTCCGTGTCCAATATTTGCAACTTTCAAGTATTCTGTGAAGTATATCTTGGAGAAGAGCCTAGTCTACTACTTTTTAGGGAGTTGTTTTATCTGAACCGCCAGAATGAGTGCGCCAACGGGCCTAGCTTGGAACTTGGCGGAATTTCCATTCAACGACGGAGAGATTGCCTTTTTCCTTATGCTGAGCCGCCAAGCCACCCCAAAGACTGGAACCAGACATGGTTCTATTGCCAAGACACTTCCCCGGCTGATGAGAGCCCTCTGCCCGGCTTTCGTGCCCTGCGTCTGGAGCCAACTCACCCCCTGCCAGACAAACTATCTCCAGCTGAACGTCAACCACTAATCCCTACCATCAACAAGATTAAGGCTCTTCTGGGAAATGGCCTTAACGACGTTGATCTGGTCCGGGTCTGGATTTCTTGGCGGGTGATTCCCCTGAGCCGCCGCCCCGGCTTAATGTGTGATTACACGGGCCGGAAGGATGACCCTCTACGGCACAGCTCCCACGATCTACCTGAGGACGTCGTGGACGACATGACCAAGTCTCTCTTGAATGAGAGCTTAGCCAACTGCGGGAGGACCGGCTTAAGCCCCTTCTGCCAAGCTAACCCGGCTCCAGCGGTAAACTACCAATCTGAGCACTTTACCTTCCATTTTAACAGTCTTCGTTTTAACTTCAAGGAAACCTTTATTGCATTTTTCCAGGCTAATGACAAGTTCTGGAAGGTCAAGTATGACCATGAAGCTGCTAAAAAAGCCAGGAAGGCTAAGAAAACCGCCAGGAGAGCTGCTCCCCGTAAGAAGGGAAGTAGGCCTAGCGCCTCAGAGCTGCTTTAGTTGGATGATAGCTCCGAGTCAGAGGTAACCCTTGATTCGTTAGGCTCCTATTCTGCTTTTCGTTTGCTTTTTAACCACCTTATTGACTTGATTATCCGCAGGATGATACTGGAGCGAGTAACCCGGTGACTGAAGAGGTAACTATACTTTCCTCCGACTCGGACCCCTTGCCAAGGCTGAAAGTCCGAAGAGTAACCCGGAAAGTAAGATTTTCGCATCCTTTAGCTTATCAAGATCCTCAATTTCTTTTGAAGCAACAGATCCATGAGAGCCGGAGGCAAACCCGGGCCAGCAAGGATGCAGACCTCTCCTCCGGCTTACCCGAGGCATCAAGAAAGCGCCGGACTGAGGTTATCTCCAACTTATACCCTTTTCATCCTTTAGCGGGCGTCACTCGTCAACCGCTCAATTCGTCTGATTCAAATTATCAGGAAACCTCACCTTCCTCTGGTGACTCTATGCAATCTAACCTGCCGGCTTTCAAGACCGCACCCGGGTAATGATAATCATCTCATTTGTGCTTATCTTATTTATGTTTTTTGTACTAATCTTTTGACTTTTAGTGCCCAAGCCAAGCTCAGCAAAAGGGCCAAGAAAAATAAGCCGGTCGAAGAGCCGGTCTTGACTGAACCGGAAGCTTCTGTTCATGAGCCGCCATCTACACCAGCCCCGGACACCGCCGCCTCAACTGAAGAACAAACCATGGCGGGTTTCGACAACCCGGAGATTCCCAGCTCAGCTCAACCGGCCGATGACCCGGATGTGGTGATTACCCGGACTGAATATGTTGAGCCGGGAAGACCCACTGTGCTGGCCAGATGCTCCGCCAAGGAAGAGCTGCTAGAGCGCCGCCGGGCTAGACTGGAGATCACTGATTATGCTAACTTGAGCATTGGAGACATTGTTTCTGGTTACATTGGTCAAGTGCACAACAGCCGGGACCTGGAGATTGACATGGTGAAGCATATACAACAAAAATCTGAGGTACAACTCTCTTGCTTACTCCATAGTCATCCTTACCATGCTAGCCCCCAAGTTTATTACTTATGATAGAATAGGTTGTAGGCTTAGCTTCCGGCTTACCTTCAGGAACTGGCAATTATAAATAGAATCTTTCCGCATACATTAGCCCCCAAGTGCCAAGTGTCTTTGCTTTGCAAAGTGCTTGGGACTTTAATGTTGCATGATAATTATTCACACTGTAACCCGGACTTTGTACAGGCTGCCTGCAAAAAATTTGAATCTGAAATTTCTGAGCTGAAAAACCGCTTGAAGACTCAGGAGACTGAGACCCGGAAAGCCAATGCCAAATTTGAATTCAGCGTTGCTGCACAAGAAAAGTTGAAGAAGAAATTTGAGACAGAGAGGAAGACTTGGGCTGAGGAGAGAACCGCCATGCTCAGCCGGGCCGAAAAAGCAGAGGCTGCTCTGACGGAGAAAACCGCTGAACTCTCCGGCTTACAACGCCATGTGTCACAGATGGTCTCCGCAATCTTTGATGAGTCATTCTGCTAACCTTTAACAAGTTTACATTCCTTATGTCCTATAAGTCCCACCATTGTCATTCAGCTCCCCTGACTTTGTAAAACAGGTCCCAGAAGCTCCAACCTCAATCAGAATATTCTGACCAAGTTGAAGGTCGTGTACACCTTGGTGGAGCAACTCTACACCGGGTCACAGCATGCTTTAGCCGTTGTGGCCCTGTCCAATGAGGTTCCGACTCACCTGGCGGACGTACTCCGGCGGCTTGCCGTTCTTCCTCAGCGCTTCCAAGAGCTACGACAGGCCTCTGCAAGAGCCGGAGCTATAGCTGCTTTGAGCCGGGCCAAGGCTTTTTCTTCCGGAGCTAGACCCGGCCGACATCGCTCTTGGATACCCCAGCCTGAAGGAAGACGGCACCCCCTTTGATAAAAAATACTTCGCTGCCTGTGTGAAGAGCGTGCGCCCGGTGGCCACCCTGATTGGGAATGACACCGACCTTACCAAGTATCAGCCGGGCTATGACACGGAAAATCAGAGGATCCCCACTCCACGTTATGAAGCCATCAGCTTGATCCCTCCGACTCTTAAGCATACCTTCGCCCCAGAAGTTGACCCGGCCGGGTTAATTGATGACGAGGCTCAATTTGAAGCTTTGAGCGGCATTGACTGGAAATCATCAACCTTCCAGGTCATGGAATCAGCCGGAGGAGCGGAGAGGGATGAGCCGGAAGCTTCAACTCAACAAGCACCTTGACTTCTAGGCGGTTCATGGTTTAAACAATGCCTCATCTTTTGGACTCGGGGAGTCTTGTAATAGAGTAGGACAAATACTTAATTTTGTCGTGCCATCGTGCACGTGTTGAATGCTTAACTCCATTGAATTTGCTTCTTTATATTCCTCCGGGTTATGTTCGACCATCTACTTTCCTTAAGTTAAAGAACTGTCTTTAATCATCCTGCACGGAAAATAAATCACAAGTCTCTGGGCGGCTTACCGCACTGAGAGTCATACGCTATATATATAACCCGGAATATGAATTAAAATCATAAAATACTGGCCCTCAATTATATCCTCGAAGTAACCATGATAGCATACTTACAAGCCTTCAAGTATACTTCCGGTTTATATAACCCGAATAATAAGGTTGGTACCCCAACTCCGGTTTACCAGCATTGATAATGCTTATTGTGTGTTACTAACATTATGAATCAAAGTTAAGTCGGCGGAGTAAGAACCGCCCTTGCACACCGTTGATATGACCAGAAGAACTTGTTGCAAATCAGAAGATCAAAACTTAGGGGCTTCCGGTTCGAATACGACCAGAGACCCGTCCCAAAGGGGTTAAGCTAAGATTCGAATACGATCATATAGCCCCCAGTGGGTTTGGCATTGCCGATCAAAAGGGTACTGACAGCTATGTTCTCTTTGGTTCGAATACGACCTATGTTTGAACAGGAAGCCCCCAAATGACCTTAAGAGTTGTTTATCGACGCTGATTCAAATACGATCCACGTCGGTTCCCAAAGGGGGTTAAACTATGATTCAAATATGATCAAGAAAAACTCCCCAATGAGCTCGGCAATTTGCCAATCATGTGGGTATCGACAGCTATGTTCTCTTTGGTTCGAATACGACCTATGTTTGAACAGGAAGCCCCCAAATGATTACATTGTTAATGGCTAGATTCGAATACGATCGTAAGCCGGATCCACCTCCAAGTGACCATGTGATGTTGTAACGGAAATAACACGTTTACCTTTGGAGGAGAAGAAAGGACAGAGGTCCTGCTTTATTATTTATCATAATATATACATGGCTATAGAAATATGTACATTATGAGAGCCGGTGGCTCAAGTGTAATAAGGCCGAAGCTGAGCTATGTTCCACGGCCGACGGGCCTCTTCCTCCGACTTGCGTGAATCTTTGTGCTCCCGAACATCGATAAGGAAGTATGACCCGTTGTGCAAGTTCTTGCTGACCACAAAGGGCCCTTCCCAAGGCGGGGATAACTTGTGTGCATCTGTTTGATCTTGGATGAGCCGGAGCACCAAATCACCTTCCTGGAAGACCCGGGACTTAACCCGGCGGCTGTGATAACGGCGCAAGTCTTGTTGGTAAATTGCCGAGCGAGCTGCTGCCACATCACGCTGCTCGTCCGACAAGTCAAGAGCATCTTGGCGCGCCCGCTCATTATCCACCTCAACATAAGCCGCCACTCGAGGCGAGTCATGGCGGATGTCGCTGGGGAGGACTGCTTCCGCTCCATAAACCATGAAGAAAGGCGTGTAACCCGTAGATCTGTTAGGAGTAGTATTGATGCTCCATAACACAGAGGGTAACTCCTCCACCCAACATCCTGGCGTCCGTTGCAAAGGGACCAAAAGCCGGGGCTTGATGCCTTTCAAAATCTCCTGATTAGCTCTCTCAGCTTGACCATTGGATTGAGGGTGAGCCACTGACGAAACATCAAGTCGAATATGCTCTCGTTGACAAAACTCCTCCATGGCGCCTTTAGACAGATTGGTACCATTGTCAGTTATAATGCTGTGTGGAAAACCAAAGCGAAATATCACCCTTTTCATGAATTGAACCGCCGTGGCTGCGTCACACTTGCTAACTGGCTCTGCCTCAACCCACTTTGTGAACTTGTCAACTGCCACCAAGAGGTGGGTCTTCTTATCCTTGGACCTTTTAAAAGGCCCAACCATATCAAGCCCCCAGACCGCAAATGGCCAAGTAATTGGAATCATCCTCAGCTCTTGAGCCGGCACATGAGCCCATCGCGAAAACCTCTGACAACCGTCACATTTACTGACCAACTCCTCCGCATCAGCATGAGCCGTGAGCCAGTAAAAACCATGACGAAAAGCCTTGGCCACAAGGGATTTTCAGCCAGCATGATGGCCACAGTCCCCTTCATGAATTTCACGTAAGATTTCTTGACCCTCCTCAGGGGAAACACAACGCTGGAAAGTTCCAGTAACACTGCGACGATGCAGCTCGCCATTGATAATGACCATTGACTTAGACGCCGGGTTATTTGTCTGGCCAGAGTTTCATCCTCAGGTAAATCTCCCCGGGTCATGTAAGCCAAGTATGGTACTGTCCAGTCTGGGGTGATGTGGAGAGCCGCCACCAACTGTGCCTCCGGGTCAGGAACGGCCAAGTCTTCCTCTGTAGGCAACTTAACAGAAGGGTTATGTAAGATGTCCAAAAAAGTATTGGGCGGCACCGGCTTTCGCTGAGAGCCCACCCGGCTTAATGCATCAGTCGCCTCGTTCTTCCTGCGATCGATGTGCTCTACTTGGTAACCCTGAAAATGTCCAGCAATGGCATCAACTTCGCGATGATAAGCCGCCATGAGAGGGTCCTTGGAGTCCCACTTGCCTGACACTTGTTGGGCCACTAAATCTGAGTCGCCAAAGCACCTTACCCGGCTTAATCTCATCTCCTTAGCCATCCGCAGACCATGGAGCAAGGCCTCGTACTCAGCTGCATTGTTAGTACAGGGAAACATCAACCGCAGCACATAGCAAAACTTGTCACCTCGAGGGGAAGCCAATACAACTCCAGCCCCCGAGCCCTCCAATTGCCTAGACCCGTCGAAGTGTATAGTCCAATATGTATTATCGGGCTTCTCTTCAGGCGCCTGCAGCTCTGTCCAATCATTGATGAAATCCACCAATGCTTGAGATTTGACAGCAGTGCGCGGCACATATTTCAGACCATGAGGCCCAAGCTCTATAGCCCACTTAGCCACTCTCCCTGTAGCTTCTCTGTTTTGGATGATATCTCCTAGAGGAGCAGAACTAACCACAGTGATAGGGTGACCCTGGAAATAATGCTTAAGCTTCCGGCTTGCCATGAACACCCCGTAAACAAGCTTCTGCCAATGTGGATACCGTTGTTTGGACTCAATGAGCGTTTTGCTGACATAGTAAACCGGCCGCTGAACCGGATACTCCTTACCCTCTTCCTTACGCTCCACCACCACAGCCACACTGACGGCTCGTGTGTTAGCGGCTACATACAGTAATAAGGGCTCCTTGTCAACCGGAGCAGCAAGAACTGGGGGCTCAGCCAGCTGTCTCTTCAAATCCTCAAAAGCAGCATTAGCAGCATCATTCCAGACAAAGTTGTCTGTTTTCTTCATCAGTTGGTACAGTGGCATGGACTTTTCACCCAAACGGCTGATAAACTGGCTCAAAGCAGCGATGCGTCCTGCCAGACGCTGGACGTCGTTGATGCACGCCGGCTTAGCCAGAGAGGTGATTGCCTTTATCTTTTTCGGGTTAGCTTCAATGCCTCTGTTAGAAACCAGGAAACCCAAGAGCTTGCCTGCGGGAACACCAAAAACACATTTGGCCGGGTTAAGCATCATCTTGTAAACCCGGAGATTATCAAAGGTTTCTCTAAGGTCATCGACCAGGGTCTCCTTCTCCCTGGACTTAACCACGATATCATCCACATAGGCATGAACATTGCGCCCAATCTGGTTATGAAGACAATTCTGCACACAACGCTGATAAGTCGCCTGTGCACTCTTGAGTCCAAAAGGCATAGGCACATAACAGAAGGCTCCAAAGGGAGTGATGAACGCCGTCTTCTCCTGGTCCTTAACTGCCATTTTAATCTGATGGTATCCAGAATAGGCATCCAAAAAACTTAAGCGCTCACATCCCGCCGTAGCATCAATAATCTGATCAATACGGGGGAGAGCAAAAGGATCAGCCGGACAAGCCTTGTTTAAGTCTGTGTAATCCACACACATCCGCCAGGTGCCGTTCTTCTTAAGCACGAGCACCGGGTTAGCTAACCACTCTGGATGAAAAACTTCAACGATAAACCCGGCCGCCAAGAGTCGGGCTACCTCCTCACCAATGGCTTTCCGCCTCTCCTCATTAAACCGCCGAAGGAATTGCCTGACCGGCTTAAATTTCGGATCAATATTGAGAGTGTGCTCAGCGAGTTCTCTAGGTACACCTGGCATGTCAGAAGGTTTCCATGCAAAAATGTCCCTATTCTCACGGATGAACTCGATGAGCGCGCTTTCCTATTTTGGATCCAGATTGGCACTGATGCTAAACTGCTGAGATGAGTCACCTGGAACGAAATCAACAAGTTTAGTCTCATCAGCTGACTTAAATTTCATTGCCGGATCATGCTCCGTGGTCGGCTTTTTCAGAGATGTCATATCTGTTGGGTCAACATTGTCTTTGTAAAACTTCAACTCCTCTGTTGCACAAACAGATTCAGCGTAAGCCGCATCACCTTCCTCACACTCCAAGGCTATCTTTCGGCGGCCATGAACCGTAATGGTCCCATTGTGACCCAGCATCTTGAGCTGTAAATACACATAACACGGCCGTGCCATGAACTTGGCGTAAGCCGGCCGCCCGAACAAAGCATGATACGGGCTTCTTATCTTAACCACCTCAAAGGTTAATTTTTCCGCCCTGTAGTTGTACTCATCTCCAAAAGCCACTTCCAGTCGATCTTACCAACTGGATATGCCGACTTACCAGGCACCACACCATGGAAAACAGTATTGGACTGGCTGAGATTCTTATCAATCAATCCCATACGGCGAAAAGTCTCATAATAGAGGATGTTAATGCTGCTGCCTCCGTCCATGAGTACCTTAGTGAATTTATATCCCCCCACCCGAGGAGCCACCACCAGGGCCAGGTGACCCGGATTATCAACCCGGGGAGGATGATCTTCCCTGCTCCACACAATAGGCTGCTCAGACCATCTTAAATAGCGTAGAACCAACGGCTCAACAGCATTTACAGCCCTCTTATGAAGCTTTTGATCTCGCTTGCACAAACTGGTGGTAAACACATGATACTATCCACCATTGAGCTGCTTTGGATTGGTCTAGTATCCCCCTGCTGCTGATGATGACCCTGGCCAGACTGCTGATTAAAGCCCCCTTGAACATTCTGAGGATTACAATTTGAGCCGTCGCCCGGGCCATGAAAGCCGCCGGCGCCTGAGCCGCTGCCCGAGCCATTGTTGCCATTAAAGGCATTGGAATTCTTAAAGGCCTTCATGATTGCGCAATCTTTCCATAAGTGAGTAGCTGGCTTCTCCCTAGAACCATGCCTTGGAGAAGGCTCATTCAACAACTGCTCAAGCGTCGGGCCTGACCCGCCGGCTCGGGGAGGTGGCCTCCCCTTGCGTCGCTGGTTGTTACCCTGTGAGCTGGCGTTGGCCACAAACTCTATGCTGCCATCAGCCTTTCGCTTGCTACCTCCTTGGTTCGCCGGGTTATGCTGAGGCCCCTTGCCATTGCCATTCTTCTTTCCCTTCCCTGTCCTTTTATCATCCGACGCGGGGTCCTTGGTACTATCAGAGTCGGCATACTTGACGAGAGCCGCTATTAGCGTTCCCATATCATTGCGATCGCGCTTGAGCCGCCCGAGTTTCATCTTCAGGGGCAGGAAACGGCAATTCTGCTCCAACATTAAGACTGCAGAGCCGGCATCCATCTTATCAGATGAATGTATTATCTCTTTGACCCGGCGAACCCAATGGGTTGTGGACTCACCCTCCTGCTGTTTACAGTTAGTCAAATCCACAATTGACATAGACTGCC
This sequence comes from Triticum aestivum, assembly GCF_018294505.1. Taxonomy (NCBI): domain Eukaryota; kingdom Viridiplantae; phylum Streptophyta; class Magnoliopsida; order Poales; family Poaceae; genus Triticum; species Triticum aestivum. Next base: position 356,845,601 of record NC_057802.1, on the reverse strand, counting down.
TATAGGTATCTTTGAAGTTTTGGATGAACTGGGCTTTCAGCTCAGCCCAAGACCCGATAGAATTCGGCGGCAGCCCTTTTAGCCAAGTGCGGACAGTCCCATCTAACATCATGGTGAAGTACTTGGCCATTGCCACTTCGCTGCCTCCAGCAACTCCATGGCCATCTCATAACTCTTGATCCAGGCTCCGGGTTGTAAATCAGCCGTGTAATTAGACACCTTCCTAGGCCCTTTGAAATCCTTGGGCAGACGTTCATTGCGGAGAGCCGGCACCAGACAAGGGACACCTCCAGTCCTCGTAGGTATACCCACGTCGATGGAAGCCGTCGGATAAGCCGGGGGTGGCTGGTAAGCCGTCAACTGAGGCACCTGCTCCGCCTCTTGCCGTGCTCTGTCTTGGTCTACCGCGTGAAAGGCTCCGTTATGAGCCGGGCCGTGGCCAGGAGGCAAGTCATGGCGTCCAACATTACTTGAGCCGGTCGCTGAGACCATGTGTCTGCTATAACTCAGGCTCCGACCTGGACGAGGGGTTGAATGAATCCTGTCCCGGCTATAAGAATATGCCTCTTGCTGCGCTAGAGCTGTCTGAAGGAGTTCTCTGACCCGGCGGGTTTCAACCGCCGTTGGAGAGTCACCATCAATCGGGAGAGCCGCCAGCCGCGCCGCCGTGGCGACCATGTTTTCCAACGGGTTGGCATAATGACCCGGTGGTATTGGCATGTATTGAGGCGGGACAGGTTTCACCCGGGGAGGCCCCATCACTTGAGGTTGAATTGGCGTACCAACCCCGGGCGCTATGATCTCTGGCGGGTTACTAGGCCCTGCACCAGGCGTGTTGAAGAGGTTTCGAGGATCGTAAACCGGAGGGAGTCGAGATTGGGCCTTTTGATGCCTCCTTCTCATGACCTCATTGGACGCGTTTTGGTCCATCGTGAGCTGGAACGACTGTGCCTGGAGCAGCTGAGTCTGGGCGTCGAGAGCCGCTCTCTCTGCAGCCATCCTGATCCCTTCCGCTGCCAGATCCTCCTTGGCTTTTACCAGATCCAACTTTAACTGTGCCACCTCCGCGTCATGCTGAGCTTGATCCGCCGGAGCAACCGTAGCGGTCAACAGGGCTGTCATCTTGTCCGTGAGATCCATCAGCACCTGAGCCGGCGAGGGCACAGGGCTTCATGACCCGGCGGCGGGGTTTTGAACAGGCTGTGAGCCGGCCATGAAGATTCCAACCCGGCTCGGCGGCTCAAAGGGGTCCAGAATGCTGTCGCCATCGGAACAACCCCTGAGCCTGCCATCTTGAAGTTGATACAACGAGTTTGACTCATCCATAGACGACTCGCCGTCCGAGCCGGCGGCCATCTTAGATCCAGATCCTTCAGAGAGTCCTCCATGGACACATCCCACGAAAGTATGCTTCAAGGCAGGTAGAGCCCGGGCGGGTCGTGCACGCTGAGCCGTCTCAATGAGATCGGCGCCGAAATCCGGCTCAGGGCCCGGCTCACCAATCTTGCCAATGAAGACATGAATTCCGCCGAAGGGGACCCGGTGCCCGTACTCGATTGAGCCGGCGTTAGGGCCCCAGTTTGCATCATCGATGTAGAGCTTGCCGCGAAGACTCTTGGTCATCCGGCCCACCGCGTATCCCTTGAGCCCTTCGAAGCTGCCCTTCAAGAACTCAAATCCACCATGCGCCAGCCCCACGGTGGGCGCCAACTGTCGTGGAATTGTCACGACAGATGTCCTCGTGCAAGGACTTAGTCGTGGAGCCATCGCAGCTGGGAAGCTTAAAGGGGTTAGGCGGGACAAAGGACACGAGGATTATATTGGTTCGGCCCCTTACAGTGAAGGTAAAAGCCTACGTCCAGTTGAGGTTGTATTGCTTAGGGTTTCGACGACCAGGAGCTAAACCGCCCTGCCTGGTTATCGATTTGATCTTGCTTGTCCCTGAACCGCCGCCGGGTCGTCCCTTTATATAGAGAGGTTGACGCCCAGCGGCTCTCAGAGTCCCGGCCGGTTTATAACAGTGCCCGGATCGGACTCTTAACTACTCTTGCCTTACACTACAAGTCTTGCCATGACGGCGGTTTATAACTACGGGCCTTAAGCCGCCTTCGGGTCTTAAGCCCATTATTGACCCTCCGTCTTCAAGTTTGGTACTGGGCTTTGCGTGATGACCATTATGAGTAACCCGGCCCCTCCTGGGCGGGTGACTGTAATGGTTATATCCTCAACAAACACAGTATCACCTGCTCCACCAGCTGCAGCATCCGCTTCAACTGTACCAGCATCTCAACCAGTTACTCGTTCGTTTGCTCCGGAACTGGCCAGTTCCCAAGCTGCCTTCACACCTAACACTACTTCCGAAGCACTGCTGACAGAACATGACTTGGCAAGATCAGATGAACCTCATGAGCATCAACACCAAGACGGTACCTGACCGAGTCAAGTTGCAGTTGCATGCTCCTTTATATGTACTCTCACAGTTTGATGTACACTAACACTTTCCATATTTGTTGTTGAACTAGCACCACGGCGCAAGCGGAAACAGACATCAAGGATAATGCTTGACAGATTAACAAAATCTAAAGGAGGAAGAATGGAGATCCATTTTGAGGCAGGTTTAAAAAGGCCACGTGATGCTACAGAGTCAGCCAAGTTAGTATCAGAGGCAGCCGTTGCCGTTAGGTGTCATGCACGTATCCTCCCAACGTGGATCCAGTACAGGAATGAGAAAGACAATACCCAGTTTAACACCTTCCTTGACCATTTATCCGTAAGTAATGTTATTCATCGCAATTAGTAATATTGTCTAGCTCTGTCCCATACTTTCTAGCTTCCTCCTAATAAGACTCGCATTCTTTTTTCAACAGATGAGGTTCAAGTTGGATCCGAAAGATGATGCAACTAAACAAGCATGCACTCATGTTTTTCAGTCTGCTCTGCGACAGTATCGGTACCACCTTAGAAAATCTCACTTTGAAGGCAAGGCTAACAATGAAATCGCCCAAACATCTCCAGTGGAATATATTACAGATGAAGACTGGACAGCCCTCGTTAAACACTGGTCTGATCCAAAGTATCAGGTAGGCTATATGTATTTGATCAGACCACATATTGAACTTGTATTTATGTATGTGCCTTACAAGTGTATCTTCTTCTAGGCTAACTGTTTGAAGAACAAAACCAACCGTTCTAAAGTGAAATTCCAATAGACAATAGGATCTCGTAGCTATATTGCACACTGCAAGGCTCTTATAAATAGCTGTTGCTTCCTTCTTTTTTTGTGCCATATTATCGTATCTATATTGACTTGTTCCAAATACAGAGGAAAGCCCGTGCGGACCAAAAAAGAACCTGAACCGAATGCAGTGCAAATCTTCAAGGATTGCCACACCAGCAAGATGAAGGGCATGAGCACACCAGTTCAAGCCGCTGTTGTAAGTCCTTACTCCTCCTGCCTTGAACTGATTGGTACTGTGATGTGTTCATTTAACTACTTGGTTTGCAGCCAATGTCAGTTACTCTGTTCACTTTTATACACAGTTGTCTTAACGTATCATTTCACCTTACATGGTTTAAAAGAGATGAAGGATATTCTTTTGGTCTTGATCTGTAATCTAGTTGTTATGTTCACCTGCGCACACAATGATAAAATAGCCTATTTGTTTTATATCTGTTTGCCCATGATATGAATGATGTCATACAATGTTCATCCTACTTTAAACCATGTCTCTTTATCCTTAGATGTCAACGAATGTGAGGAAATAGACAATACAGTAGGCATGCTACATTGACATATGTTGCGAAAGTGATTTTATTATGTAGTTGGCACTACAATACATGCTAATGTATTACAGTAGTTCACCAAAATAAGTTATGTATAAACGTTTAACCTACTTTGTTTGTTTTTGTCTCATTAGTAACTTATCTAGTACACTAATCTACAAGTTCAAACTTTCAGGAAGCTATGGAACAAATGATTGAACAGCCACAACCACCTGAATGTGACGAGGCTACCACGGGCACAATGTCACCTCTTGCTGCAGTGCGTCAGTATCTCTCCACTAACAGCGCAAAAAGCACCTTCCTGTGTAATTCGGGGTTGGTTGTCAAGGTAACCTCGTCCAAATCGCCTACTAAACAAAATCTTCCTGCTAGACAGAGTGATATATCTGTGCTCCAGACACAGGTCCAATCCCTAATGGACGTTGTTTCGGAAACAAGAATAGTGGTTGAGAAATGTCGTCAAGATATGAATGGTTTTGAAACCAGACTATCAGACATTCGCTTCGTTGTTCAAGAGCAATGGCGGAAAAAAGGCGGAGATCGTGATGCTCCATCAGATTCTACAGCCTGAAACATTAGCACTCAGGTCAAATGATTTGTGCTTCTATACATCTGATGGTGCTTTTATCTGGAAGGACTGTAAACTTTATGCCAACAGGCCTTTTGTTGTATGGTTGGAATTTATTTTGTTGTGATACAACATTTATGATGCTGCCACAGGCTGCAGTAATTACGACGCTATTTTTGTATAGTGTAGGTTTATCTTAGTAATATATTCGGCCGAAAGCTTCATAGGAGCCCAACATGCCAACATTCGTCGGGCCCATTCCAATTGGGCTAAAAACTATTACGGGCCGAAATTGCCATGTAGCCCACTAAAAATATCTGGGCCTAAATCAGCATAAGCTTTCATATTTTTCTGGTAGGCCTGTGCCCATAGTGGGCCTTTAACAGGCCTAAACATAATTTGGGCCCTCAGTAAAAATAGGCCGTTTACAGGTGTAAATATCTCGAGCCCATAAAAAACATGGGCCTTTAATAGACCGAAAGTGAGATTGGGCCCTGATTGTGCCAAATAACCCACTGGTCTTAGCAGGCCGAAATGGTGGCCCATTTACGATGCGGATCTTTGACAGGCCAAAATTCGGACGGGCCGTAAATGCGCCGACCTAATGCACGGGCCTTTAACAGGCCGGAACTTCGGTCGGGCTAGATTATCGTCATTTTTATATGGGTCGTTAATGGGCCCGATATGACGTTGGGCCACATATGGCCCATGGTTTTCGTCCGGCGTTAACAGGCCGAAAGTGGCCCAAACCTATAGTGGGCCTCTAACAGACCGAATGTCAGACATGGCCGAATATGACCCAAATCCTTCACGGTCATTTATGGGCCGAAAGTTTTGATGGCCTATAAATGGGCCCAAATGAAGCCGGACCTTTAACAGGCCGGAAATACACCGGGCCGTAATTCGGCCCAATTACTTAGCGGACTGTTAACGGGCCAGAAGTGACCATGGGCCGCGTTGATGACAAGTTTAGGACAGACCGTTGACGGGCCGATTTGACAGAGAATGTTGGGCCTTTAGCAGGGCCGGCCCATTATGGTGTGCAGAATCTTGTGGGCCTTTAGCTGGGCCGGCCCATTGTGGTCCGCAAAATCTTGTGGGCCTTTAGCTGGGCCGGCCCATTATGGTCTGCAAAATCATGTGGGCCTTTAGCTGGGCTGGCCCATTATGGTCCGCTAAATTTTGTGGGCCTTTAGCTGGGCCGGCCCATTATGGTCCGCTAAATCTTATGGGCCTTTGGTTGGGCCGGCCCATTTAAACTTTTGGGCCACTTTCGGGCCGGTCCACGTGTCAACATATCATAGGCCCATCTCGACCGTTGGATGAGTGACACCTGTGCCAACGCGGAGCTGACGCGTGGATCCGTCAGCCAATGAGAATTTTACATGTGGAAAATCAGCATTGGTCGTGGCTGTTAGCGGGTTATCGGATCCACAAAACGGACCCGATAGGTTAACGGCGTCTCATTACGGTGGATGCCACGTGTCGGTCACCCTTGACGAAAGCACTTCTGTGATGCGCAATTTATCGTCATGGAAGTGGACACTTCCGTGATGATAATTTTGGTAATGTCATGGAACACTTCTACGACAGCACAGGTATGACTATCTTGATTCTGTCATAAAATCGTCATGGATGTACATGCATGACAGAAAACGCGACCTACTGTGACAAACACGTATCATCACGGAAGTGTATTTTTTTGTAGTGTGTAGCTCCAAGTAAAGTTACCGATAGACGAAGACGAAAGAGGGGATTCCTTCCGGGGCATCCCCAAGCTTAGGCTTTTGGCTGTTCTTGAATATCTTGGGGTACCATGGGCATCCCCAAGCTTAGGCTCTTGCCACTCCTTATTCCATAGTCCATCAAATCTTTACCCAAAACTTGAAAACTTCACAACACAAAACTCAACAGGAAATCTCATGAGCTCCGTTAGTGCAAGAAAGAAAAACGACCACATAAGGTACTGTAATGAACTCATTCTTTATTTATATTGGTGTCAAACCTACTGTATTCCAACTTCTCTATGGTTCATACCCCCTGATACTAGCCATAGATGCATCAAAATAAGCAAACAACACACGAAAAACAGAATCTGTCAAAAACAGAACAGTCTGTAGCAATCTGTAACTTTCGAATACTTATGGAACTCTACAAATCCTACCAAAATAGTACGTCCTAGGAAATTTGTCTATTGATCTACTGCAAAAATAATCAACTCAAAAGAACATTTCTGTGATTTATTGGATTTTTTGTCGTGAGCGCAAAAGTTTCTGTTTTTCAGCAGAATCAAATTAACTATCACCGTAGGTTATCCTATAGGTTCTACTTGGAACAAACACTAATTAAAATATAAAACCACATCTAAACAGAAACTGGATGAATTATTTATTACTAAACAGAAGCAAAAAGCAAGAAACAAAAATAAAATTGGGTTGCCTCCCAACAAGCGCTATCGTTTAACGCCCCTAGCTAGGCATAAAAGCGAGAATAGATCTAAGTATTATCATCTTTGGCATTCAATTCATAAGTGGCACGCATGATAGATTCATAAGGTAATTTGACTTTCTTTCTTGGAAAGTGTTCCATGCCTTTCCTTAATGGAAATTGGAATCTAATATTCCCTTCCTTCATATCAATAATTGCACCAATCGTTCTAAGGAAAGGTCTACCAAGAATAATAGGACATGAAAGATTGTAATCTATATCTAGAACGATAGAGTATACGGGCCCATAATTCCTATTTGCAACAATAAGAACATCATTGATCCTTCCCATAGGTTTCTTAATGGTGGAATCCGCAAGGTGCAAGTTTAAAGAGCAATCATCAAAGTCATGGAAACCTAGCACATCACATAAAGTTTTCGGAATCGTGGAAACACTAGCACCCAAATCACATAAAGCATAGCATTCATGATCTTTAATTTTAATTTTTATGGTAGGTTCCCACTCATTATAAAGTTTTCTAGGTATAGAAACTTCCAATTCAAGTTTTTTCTCATAAGATATCATCAAAGCATCAACAATATGTTTGGTAAAAGCTTTATTTTGACTATAAGCATGTGGAGAATTCAACAAGGATTGCAACAAGGAAATACAATCTATTAAAGAACAATTATCATAATTAAATTCCTTGAAATCCATAATAGTGGGTTCATTGCTATGTAAAGTTTTGACCTCTCCAATCCCACTTTTACCAAATTTAGCATCAAGATCTAAAAACTCCGAATCATTGGGACGCCTTTTAACTAAAGTTGACTCATCTCCAGTCCCATCATTATCAAGATTCATATTGCAAAACAAAGATTTAATAGGGGACACATCAATAACTTCTAGATCCTCATTATTATTTTCATGGAAACTAGAAGAACACGCTCTTACAAAGCAATCTTTCTTAGCACGCATCCTAGCGGTTCTTTCTTGGCACTCATCAATGGAAATTCTCATGGCTTTGAGAGACTCATTGATATCATGCTTAGGTGGAATAGATATACGTTTCAAAGAATCAACATCAAGAGAGAGTCTATCAACGTTCCTAGCCAATTCATCAACTTTAAGCAATTTTTCTTTAAGCAAAGCATTGAAATTCTTTTGAGAGATCATAAATTCTTTAACACTATTCTCAAAATCAGAGGGCATCTTGTTAAAATTTCCATAAGATTTGTTGTAGGAAATACCATAATTATTAGAGGAGTTACTAGGAAACGGCCTAGGATTAAAGTTTCCTCTATACGTGTTGTTACCAAAATTATTCCTACCAACAAAATTCACATCCATAGATTCATTATTATTCTCAATCAAAGTAGACAAGTGCATATCATTAGGATCAATAGGAGCACTCTTAGTATCAAACAATTTCATAAGTTCATCCATCTTTCCACTCAAAACATTAATCTCTTCTATAGCATGCACTTTTTTACTAGTAGATCTTTCGGTGTGCCATTGAGAATAATTAACCATAATATTATCAAGGAGTTTAGTAGCTTCTCCTAAAGTGATTTCCGTAAAAGTGCCTCCCGCGGCCGAATCTAAAAGATTTCTAGAAGCAAAATTCAATCCGGCATAATAAAATTGTATGATCATCCATAAATTTAAACCATGTGTAGGACAGTTGCAAATCATTAATTTCATTCTTTCCCAAGATTGGGCAACATGCTCATGATCAAGTTGTTTAAAATTCATAATATTGTTTCTAAGAGAGATAATCTTAGCGGGAGGAAAATATTTAGAAATAAAATCATCTTTGCACTTATTCCATGAATCAATACTATTTTTAGGCAAAGACGAAAACCAAGTTTTAGCACGATCTCTAAGTGAAAATGGAAATAACTTCAATTTAACAATATCATTATCCGTATCTTTCTTCTTTTGCATATCACACAAATCAATAAAGTTGTTTAGATGAGTAGCGGCATCTTCACTAGGAAGGCCGAGGAATTGATCTTTCATAACAAGATTCAACAAAGCAGCATTGATTTCACAAGATTCAGCACCATTAAGAGGAGCAATAGGAGTGCTAAGGAAATCATTATTATTGGTATTGGAAAAGTCACACAATTTGGTATTATCTTGCGCCATCGTGACAAGCAATCCAACACACAAGCACACAAAACGCAAGCGAAAGAGAAAGAGGAGAACGGGAAAGAGAGAGCGAATAAAATGACAAGGGTGAAGTGGGGGAGAGGAAAACGAGAGACAAATGGCAAATAATGTAATGCGAGGGAGATGAGTTTGTGATGGGTACTTGGTATGTCTTGACTTGAGCGAAGACCTCCCCGGCAACGGCGCCAGAAATCCTTCTTGCTACCTCTTGAGCATGTGTTGGTTTTTCCCTTGAAGAGGAAAGGGTGATGCAGCAAAGTAGTGTAAGTATTTCCTTCATTTTTTGAGAACCAAGGTATCAATCCAGTAGGAGGCTCCTCAAAAGTCCCTCGTACCTACACAAACAAACAAGAACCTCGCAACCAACGCTATAAAGGGGTTGTCAATCCCTTCACGGTAACTTGCAAAAGCGAGATCTGATAGAGATAATATGATAAGATAAATATTTTTGGTATTTTTATGATATAGATGGAAAATTAAAGATGCAAATAAAAGTAGATGGGAAACTTATGTGATAAAAGATAGACCCGGGGGCCATAGGTTTCACTAGTGGCTTCTCTCAAGATAGCATAAGTATTACGGTGGGTGAACAAATTACTGTCGAGCAATTGATAGAAAAGTGCATAGTTATGAGAGTATCTAGGCATGATCATGTATATAGGCATCACGTCCGCAACAAGTAGATCGAAACGATTCTGCATCTACTACTATTACTCCACACATCGACCAACTCCTGCCTGCATCTAGAGTATTAAGTTCATGAAGAACATAGTAACGCATTAAGTAAGATGACATGATGTAGAGGTATAAACTCATGCAATATGATATAAACCCCATCTTTTTATCCTCGAAGGCAACAATACAATACGTGCCTTGTTGCCCCTGCTGTCACTGGGAAAGGACACCGCAAGATTGAACCCAAAGCTAAGCACTTCTCCCATTGCAAGAAAGATCAATCTAGTAGGCCAAACCAAACCGATAATTCGAAGAGACTTGCAAAGATAACCAATCACACATAAAAAGAATTCAGAGAAGATTCAATTATTTCTCATAGATAAACTTGATCATAAACCCACAATTCATCGGATCTCGACAAACACACCGCAAAAAGAGTTACATCGAATAGATCTCCAAGAAGATCGAGGAGAAATTTGTATTGAGATTCAAACAGAGAGAAGAAGCCATCTAGCTAATAACTATGGACCCGAAGGTCTGTGGTAAACTACTCACAACTCATTGGAGAGGCCTTGGAGATGATGTAGAGGCCCTCCATGGTCAATTCCCCCTCCGGCGGAGCGCCGGCGAAGGCTCCAAGATGGGATCTCGCGGATACAGAAGGTTGCGGCGGTGGAATTAGGTTTCCGTGGTGCTCCTGGATGTTCTCGGGGTACGTGGATATATATAGGAGGAAGAAGTAGGTCGGTGGAGCCACGAGGGGCCCACGGGGTAGGGGGCGTGCCCACCCCTTAGGGCGCGCCGGGCACCCTCGTGGCTGCCTCGTTCGCTGCTTGACGTCCACTCCAAGTCTCCTGGATTGCGTTTGTTCCAAAAAGATCGCTCCCGAAGGTTTCATTCCGTTTGGACTCCGTTTGATATTCCTTTTCTTCGAAACACTGAAATAGGAAAAAAAAACAGCAATTTGGGTTGGGCCTCCAGTTAGTAGGTTAGTCCCAAAAATGATATAAAAGTGTAAAGTAAAGCCCATAAACATCCAAAACTGGTAATATAATAGCATGGAACAATCAAAAATTCTAGATACGTTGGCGACGTATCAGCGACATATCAGAATCAATAGCCGGTGCAGGTGTAGGTGTCGCAAATTTACTCATAACAGAAGGTGAGTCAAGTGCAGAGCTAGATAGCAATTCCTTACCTCCCCTCGCAGTTGAGGGGAAAATCTTGGTTCTTTCATCTTTCAAATTCCTCATAGTGATCAACAGATATAAATCCCAAGTGACTCAAAGAATAGAGCTATGCTCCCTGGCAACGGCGCCAGAAAAGAGTCTTGATAACCCACAAGTATAGGGGATCGCAACAGTTTTCGAGGGTAGAGTATTCAACCCAAATTTATTGATTCGACACAACGGGAGCCAAAGAATATTCTCAAGTATTAGCAGCTGAGTTGTCAATTCAACCACACCTGAAAGACTTAATATCTACAGCAACGTATTTAGTAGCAAAGTAGTATGGAAGTAACGGTAACGGTGGCAAAAGTAACAGTAGCAGTTTTGTAGCAATTGTAACAGTGGCAACGGAGAAGTAACTTAGAAAAGATCAATATGTGAAAAGCTTGTAGGCAATGGATCAATGATGGATAATTATGTCGGATGCAATTCATCATGCAACAGTTATAACATAGGTTGACACAGAACTAGCTCCAGTTCATCAATGTAATATAGGCATGTATTCCTAATATAGTCATACGTGCTTATGGAAAAGAACTTGCATGACATATTTTGTCCTACCCTCTCGTGGCAGCGGGGTCCTATTGGAAACTAAGGGATATTAAGGCCTCCTTTTAGTAGAGTACCGGACCAAAGCATTAGCACTTAGTGAATACATGAACTCCTCAAACTACGATCATCACCGGGAGTGGTCCCAATTATTGTCACTTCGGGGTTGCCGGATCATAACACATAGTAGGTGACTATTGACTTGCAAGATAGGATCAAGAACTCAAATATATTCATGAAAACATAATAGGTTCAGATCTTAAATCATGGCACTTGGGCCCTAGTGACAAGCATTAAGCATGGCAAAGTCATCGTAACATCAATCTTAGAACATAGTGGATACTAGGGATCAAACCCTAACAAAACTAACTCGATTACATGGTAAATCTCATCCAACCCATCACCGTCCAGCAAACCTACGATGGGATTACTCATGCACGGCGGTGAGCATCATGAAATTGGTGATGGAGGATGGTTGATGATGACGATGGCGACGGATTCCCCTCTCCGGAGCCCCGAACGGACTCCAGATCAGCCCTCCCGAGGAATATTAGGCCTTGGCGGTGGCTCCGTATCGTAAAGCGTGATGAATCCTTCTCTCTAATTTTTTTTCTCCCCGAACGTGAATATATGGAGTTGGAGTTGAGGTCGGTGGTGGTCTAGGGGGCCCATGAGGCAGGGGGCGCCCCAGGGGGGTGGGCGCGCCCTGCACCCTCGTGGATAGGGTGTGGGCCCCCTTACGCTGATTGTTTTGCCAATATTTTTTATTAATTCCAAAACGTGTCTCCGTGGATTTTTAGGTCATTCCGAGAACTTTTATTTCTGCACAAAAATAACACCATGGAAATTATGCTGAAAACAACGTCAGTCCGGGTTAGTTCCATTCAAATCATGCAAGTTAGAGTCCAAAACAAGGGCAAAAGTGTTTGGAAAAGTAGATACGTTGGAGGCGTATCAAGCATAGATAGTCTTTAAGGATATAGCTCAAAAAGTCTCATAAAACCGGATCAAATAAACACAGATACCAAATTTATCAGAGCAAATCTATCGAAACTCGATGTAATTCTCACCCTTTTGTCAACTAGTTTCAAAAGGTGACGAAGAACATGAGTGCAAAAGAGGTGAAATTGATTCACTTTGAGGCATCTCCAGAAGAACTGGCCGAAGCGGTTTCGGATTCGGAAGTGGCTGGTATATCTTCATCGTCAGCAGCAGCAGATGCTCCTTCATGACTGGCATGAGGGTGAGAAGATGAAGGCACACTAGAATCAGCTTGTTGATTATTGTGAGATAACACATTTCCTTCAGCTGGTTTCTCAGTTGGTGAGGTAGCTTCTGATTCATTGAGCAACTTGCGCAGCTGAAACCGAAGTAAATCAGTTGTTGGCTCATGAGCTACCAGAGGTGGAGTGATACGATCTTGAAAGTCTTCAGCAGAGAAACCTTGATCAATATACTTATAGAGTTCTTTAAGACCGGAGTTGCTAAGCTATTTCTTGGAGAAGAACTTTCGAAGCAATTTCCATAGGCGCTTCTTATTTTCAGCCATAATCATGTGCACAATTTTTGTTCGGTTGTTGATCACATTATGTTCGGTAGCCTGATGTTCTTTCGGCGATCCTCGGCCATATGCTGCAACAGCAGTTGTTGAGTATGCAAACTCACTTCAAGATGTGAAGGAGGTTTGAGTAGTTGGTTGTCGATCACGCTGAGGGAGTCGTGGCCCATCGAAAGTATTTTGATAATCTAGAGGGCTTGACAATGGTACTTTGCCCGAAGAAAAATCTTCCATGACTCACAGCATATCACGTACAGGAGGAATGAAGCTTTTGTGACTGATTTTTGCCAAATATTTGGTGTGCATTGCATAATCAACCACTTTCTGAATCCAAGGCACAAAGACTTTAATGGCTTTAGGATGCTGAGCAGAGTCCATCAGTATACGCAAAAACATGTCTTAGACATCAAATATATATCCTTGGGAGATAGCATGAATTTTGTTTCGAAGAACATCACATATAACGTTGTCGGAATTCATCCTGGCCAGAGGACAGATGGTATAAGTGAGCATGTGGTATAGAGTCAGATTGCCAAAAGTCAAATGCTCGGGCAAGGGAGGACCATTGTAGTCACGAATTTTCTCTTGGTCCATGCTGCAACGAAAATCTTCATCGGAAATGGTATCAATGTTGTGTACTCAAATTTTAGCCTTGCCATGCTCGAGTCGAGCAAAATGTAAGTGTGAGACAAAGTCTATTGCAGAGCATTTTATACGTTTCCCTTCGGTCATCCATTCCATGATCCACTTGGTGCTATCAGATTCATCACCAGAGATGTACAAAGTGGCATAGAATTGAAGAATTATTTCTCTGTTGCATGGACGCTGAAATGCAAAGACATGTGTGAAGCAAAGTGGCAATACTTGATTAAAGCAGGCAATGTTCTTCATAGCAGCGATATTCGGGAACCCATGAGCAAATATCTTGCAGCTGTCATATAGGATCCGAGAGTAAAATATAGCATGTTCTTGAGTCCAGAACCGAGGAGATTCAGAGGTGTGAGGCTTGTTGTATGGACTCTCTTGAAAGAAAAGAGGATGAGTGTTCCAATTGTAAAGTGTCCCTTTAACACCAACACCAATAGAGAAAAAAGGCAGGTGTTCACAAGGATATGGATATTTGAGATCATCTTCAATGGAAATCACTTCATCGCCATAAACTACAGAGTCTGAATGATGAGCAAAAACAGATTTCATTGTAGAAGGATCAACATCTGAATTTCTTTTTGCAGTGTCGAGTGAAATTCACAGTGGAGAGGGGGCAGACACTTTAGCAGGTGACACTGAAGCTTTATCAGGCACTGGGGACTAATGGGGATGTTCTTCGGCATACGGTTGAGATGCAGAGGGAGGAACTGATTCATTTGGTTCGACATGAGCTGGACAAGCTTCATGCTCATACTGAGGAATTTCACCTTCTTCTGATACATTTGGTTGAGAAGGATTTGCTTCATGAATAGGGGAGGCCACAGGCACTGGTTCAGTTGGCCTTGGTGTAGTAGGAGCATTTGTGACTTGATCATTCACTGGCGAGGGAATGACATGCTTCAGAGTGTTTTCCTTCCGTGGCACGGCATCAAGAGAGTTTTCTTTCGTAGGAGGAGGAGGAGCGTTCTTCTTCACAATTTTCTTTTTCTTCTTCTGTTTCCGCTGAGCAGATTCATCAACATGCCCTTTGACAAGGTCATTGTAGCCAGTTGCTTGAGCTTGATGACCGAGATAGATCTTTCGAACAGTATGATCCTGATCTGAATGGAATCCCAACCTTCTACTCCGAAGGATAGTCAAAACTCGATCGACATCCACATTGTTCAAGTTGCTTGATGACAAAGTTGGAAGTTGTAGCTTTCATTCGGTTGTCAAGCTCATTGAGTTGGGCAGTGAGGTTATTGATCTCAACATAATCTTCTCTCATTTCTTGAACCAGAGCAGAAACTTGAGTAACGACTTCAGGAGGGATCGGCAAAGTTGCTACTTCTCCATCGAATAAGTTTTCCACAAATTTGTCAAGGTGCTCCATAATGAACACTTGATTGAAATAATGAGGGGCATCAGAGTGGTCATCAGTCCATGCAACTGGAGTAGGTTGCACTGGATTTTGCTTGGTTGGAGGCATAGAAGCCAATGGCTGAGTCAAGGTGGGAGCAAATTGAGTAGCCTTTTCTTTCAGAACATTAGCTCGTGGAGCACTTTGCTCGATTGAAGGAGCTGTGGTTTTCTTCACCTTTTGGCTTTGGAATTTCCTCTCCTAGCTGAGCTATGCTTACTGGGGCATCAACAACCAAATCTTGCAAGTCAATCGCCTCAGGATGAGGGGCAGTATCCACATGATCCACCATAGTGACAGTGGTACGAGGTGTTTTTCTCTTCAAAGTGATCTTCTTCGGAGGTGCTATTGGAACTGCACGAGCTCGAAAATCAGGCAGTATGGTGGAAGTAGTGATGTTCACTTATTCGGAAAGACTTGCATCAACTTCTTCCCTTGTTAGAGGAGGATCATCTTTGTTGGAGGATTTACTTTCATCATTTCTACCAACCGATGCAACCGGCCTCTTCTTCGGTGCGCTCTTTTTCTTCAGAGCAGCAGAGCTGGGATCATGTTTGCGCTTCAAACATCCCTCTGATTTTCCTTCAGCCCTTTTCTTTTCGATGTCAGATTTGATAAGACGATGATTTTCTTCTTCTCGAGCTTTATCCTTTTCTGCCTTTTTAGCTCTCTTCTTAGCATTCTTCTAGCATTTAGCCAGCTCATCAGGATAGGATGCAGGAGTCTTGAGAGATGACTCATCAGCATCAGGAGGTGGCGGAGGTCTCTCTTGGGGATCACTTGCACGTAGGAATCCGATTTCACGACAATCACCCCATGGAGTATGGAAGGCAAAGTTCTTCGCAAACCGAGGATGAACCGGTTTATAGTGGAACCACTTGCGTACCCAGTGGCGCCGAATCCTTTGCAAGTGCATATCTTTGACATTCTTGGATTCTCCTTCAATGGTGTCGTAATCACTGTGAGATACCATTTCAGCATTGTTTGTGTATGGTTTTCTGCCTCCTCTCCTTTTCTTAGGAGCATTTTCTTCTTGCTCAGCTGGATTTTGTTCGGATCTCTTTCTTTTGCTGGTCAATGGGCCTACCATTGGGCCCTTGGAATTTGGAGCCTTTGGCTCATTTTTTGTGCCATGACTGCCTCTTCATCATCGGCCATACTCAATGGTCGAGCATAATCATCAACATATTGCATATTCCTGTGAATGAGAATAGATTCGAGGGGAAAGGGGGATAGTGTTACAGATGCTCACAGCGAATATTTTTTTGAACAAAAACATTTTGAGGAATAATTAGATGCAGACATTCAGAAATGTTTTGAATGAAATAAATGTATAGGACAAGCTAGTAGA
The DNA here is from genome assembly GCF_018294505.1 of Triticum aestivum. Classification (NCBI taxonomy): domain Eukaryota; kingdom Viridiplantae; phylum Streptophyta; class Magnoliopsida; order Poales; family Poaceae; genus Triticum; species Triticum aestivum. The sequence continues at coordinate 356,829,239 of NC_057802.1, read as the reverse complement.
TCCAAAGATTATACTAGTCAATGTACTAGGCATTCCATTCAAGCGAGACATAACACAAATCCTAGATCAGAACTATTTTGGATGCGAGGGATAGCTACAAACCACATCTGCACTAGTAAAATAAGACCCTAGATCTAAGATATGCGGTAGAATCGGTGAAAATTAACCGCAGACGAAGTCGAGCGAGAAGGATGGAGGCCCGAGTTTGAACTGCACATACCCTAGCTTGGTGGTGTGCAGTAGCTACGGCAGCGCGGGGAAGAAGATGGCCCGCGCTGGCAAAGAAAGACTCTGATGACCTCCGGCAGTTAAGCGGTGAAGGGGTCATCAGCGTCGAGCTCAAGGTGGAGTGTTGTGGCGAGGGTTTCGGAGGAGATGGTGGCGAGGATAAAGAGAAGTGAACAAGGAAGATGGGGCGGTGCAGTTTTTATATGCGAAAGGAAATAACCGCACGCTGTGAATCTGATCGAACGGCCTCTATTAAGAGACTATTGTGATTTAGCGGACATGATTAGATGGTAGTTGATGCATTGCACGTGGCAACCGTCATAAAGATCATGGTCCTGACTTTGGAGGGAAACCCCAAATTTTGGATAGCTTTCGCCAAACAGATTAATGTTCGAACCGAATCTTAATCGTGGTCAAGGACACCATATAAAGATTTATTCGAGTAAAATTGAGCATTTATAACGGAACAACATAGACTAGAAGAGAAATAACAGAGGGAAAACAGGGTCCTAGGAATTTTACTCAGTCAGTGAAATATAAACACCCGAACAAATGTCTATGAGAGAAATGCATTCGGACTAACACAAAAACTTTTGATCAAAAATAAATCCAATGAAAGAAAATTATGGTGGCGTGGCCCTCTGTATAAGAACCGTATGACCCCGAGCATCGCACAATTATTGTGGCACCCGGTTAGTCTAGTTCTTCGTTAATGTATTCACTCTCAGAAAGAAATTTTCACTTTGTCAAAAAATTTGAACTCTTCGAGTGTTTTGCACCCATTCCTTCTAATATGTGGAAGTGTTAGCACGGGTGCCGAGTCCGTATTACTGCACGTTCATGAAGTCCAAGATATTGAGCTCACATCATAACACACAAAATCTTTTCTCATAGAGAGGCTTGGTGAAAATATCAGCGAGATTGTCTTCGGTCTTGACATGAGTGATGATAACATTTTCACGAGCAACATGATCGCGAATGAAATGATGTCTGATAGCGATATGCTTCATGCCAGAATGCTGCATAGGGTTATGTGCAATTTTGATAGCACTCTCATTGTCACAATATAGAGGGATATGCTTGACCTTGATGCCATAATCCTTCAGAGTCTGCTTCATCCACAATAACTGAGCGCAACAAGCGTCAGCAGCAATATATTCGGCCTTAGCCATGGAAACAGATACACAATTCTGCTTCCTTGATGACCAACAAACCAATTATCTACCAAGGAAATGGCATGTCCCCGAAGTAGATTTCCTATCAACCAAGTCACTAGCCCAATGTGAGTCTGAATATCCAACGATATCAAATTGTGCCCCCTTAGGATACCATAAATCTAAGGTGGGGTGTGAGCAAATTATCTCAGAATGCGCTTGACCGCTTGGTGATGCGATTCTTTTGGTGCAGCTTGATAGCGGGCACACATGCAAACACCCAATATAATGTCAGTTCTGGATGCACAAAGATAAAGAAGGGATCAGCCTTCTGATCATAATCCTTACCCTACACATCTGCATCCAACTTACCATCCATGGGCATAGGAGTTTTGTAGCCCTTTATTTTGGAATCCTGCATTTTGAAATTCTTTAGGCATTCTTTCAGGTATTTCTCCTGAGATATGAAAATTCCATTTGCCTGTTGGCGAATTTGTAGTCCGAGAAAGAACTTGAGTTCACCCATCATTGACATTTGATATTTACCGAACATCATTTCCCCGAACTCTAAGCTTCAAGCATTGTTAGTACAGCCGAAGATAATATCATCCACATAGCCTTGACATACGAATAGATCATCATCAATAGCACGAGTGAAAAGTGTGGGATCAATGGATGCTGGCTTGAACCCTTTGTCAGGCAAAAACTTCTTCAAGGTGCCATACCAAGATCGAGGGGCTTGCTTCAGCCCATATAAAGCTTTCTTCAACCTGAAAACTTTGTTAGGTAACTCAGAGTGTTCAAAGCCAGGTGGCTGTCTAACATATACTTCCTCATCAATTTCACCATTGAGGAAAGCACTCTTCACATCCATTTGATAAAGCAGGATATCATTGTAATTTGCATAAGCGAGAAGAATACGAATTGCCTCAAGGCATGCAACAGGAGCATATATTTCACCGAAATCAATACCTTCTACCTGTGTGTACCCTTGAGCAACAAGACGTGCTTTGTTTCTCACTGCAATGCCACTTTCATCTTGCTTATTATGGAAAATTCATTTTGTGTCGATGATATTGTGCTTCTTGGGATTTGGTTTGTCAACCAGTTCCCATAAATCATTCAGTTTGACTTGCACCAACTCCTCTTGCATGGCATTCATCCAATCTGGATCATTCATGGCTTCTTCATACTTGGCAGGTTCTGCCAATGAAACAAAGGGGAAACTTCCATAGTAGTTAGCCAAACGAGCGCATGAACGAGTTGTGGGTCGATAACCTGGATTCTAAAGTTCATCGAAATTAGTGAAGGCTCAACTCGATTAGCCACTCGAGGATGAGCATTTCCTTCGTGATGATCATTGCCATTTTCATCATCAGCAACATTTGTATCATCATTCCCTTCAGGGTTGCCATTTTGATCGACATTTGGATTTTGATTCCCATTTGCATTCGAAGGAGCATTAGCTTCGGCAGTGGCTTGACGAGTTCTGCTTCAAGTCACGGGGGCATCATCATCAGAGGATTCAGGTGCATTTCCTTCAACATGCTTAATGCTCCCAATAGCCATTTGCCGAACAGCATCAGAAATTGGTGGTTCATCTATCACATTTGGCATGTGCTCCTTTTGGGAGCCATTAGATTCCTCGAATCGCGCATTTACTATTTCCATAACTTTCTCGTGGTGAGAGATATAGACATGATAAGTATGCGAGTTCGAGCCATAACCAAGAAGAAAACCTTCATGTGATTTAGGTGCAAACTTGTAAGAATGATTCATATCAAGAATGTAGCAAGGTACACCAAAAACACGTAAATAAGAAACATTTGGTTTCTTGCCAGTGATAAGCTCATAAGAAGTTTTCTTAAGGAACTTGTGAAGATAAACACGATAGATAACATGACAAGCAGTGTTAATAGCATCAACCCAGAAGCAAATAGGAGTTTTATACTCACTGAGCATTATTCTCGCCATTTCGATGAGAGTTCTATTCTTACGTTCAACAACTTCCTTCTGTTGGGGAGTGTATGCGGTAGAGAACTCATGAGTAATACCATTATCATCGAGAAATTCATTGATACAAGTATTTTTGAACTCGGTTCCATTGTCACTTCTGACATGCTTAATTCGCACATCATATTCATTCTGGGCTTTCTTGGCGAAGCTTTTGAAGATATGTTGAGTGTAGGTCTTGTCTTTGAGAAAGAATACCCAAGTGTATCGAGATAAATCATCAACAATAACCATACCATAATGACTACCACCAAAGCTTGCATAACTTTGGTGACCGAATAAATCCATATGAATAATTTCCAGTGGTATTGTAGTGGTCATAACAATCTTTGATGAATGATGCTTCTTAGCCAAATTTCCAACCTCACGGGCAGCACCAAGACGATCCTTGTCGAATTTCACATCAGGAATGCCACGAAGATGATTTTTCTTCACCAGGGTCTGCAAATTTCTCATACCTCCATGACCAAGTCTTCGGTGCCACATCCAACCTTCACTTGCTTTTGCAAGCAAACAAGTTTGGACTGAGGGACCCTTTGAGAAATCCACAATATAAAGATCAGCTTTTCTAATTCCCTCAAAGACGAAGGAATTTTCAGAGGCCATGAAGGCAATGCATTTGGATATGGAAAATAGAACTAGCATGCCTAGATCATATAGCCTGCGAACAGACATAAAGGTAATACTGAAAAGAAAAAGATAGGCCCTTCACAGAGGGAAGCAGAGGTTGTCATGCGCTTTTTATTTTTGGATGCCCAAACTCTTAAAGCAAAGGAACGTCACTTTATATTGCCCCTTATGATAGCAACCTTTATTATGCAATTCATCACTTTTATTACTTTGCCATCACAGTTCGTACAATGATAAATTTTCCTTTACAATAAAAGATCAAACATATTTGGAGCAATTTTTATTTCTTTATGCACCGATGACAACTTACTTGAAGGATCTTATTCAATCAATCCATAGGTAGGTATGGTGGACACTGATACGTCTCCAACGTATCCATAATTTATGAAGTATTCATGTTGTTATATTATCTTTATTAGATGTTTTACAATCATTTTATAGCAACTGTATATCATTTTTTGGGACTAACCTATTGACATAGTGCCCAGTGTCAGTTGTTGTTTTCGGCTTGTTTTTTACATCGCAGAAAATCAATACCAAATGGAGTCCAAATGCAGCGAAACTTTTTGGAGATTTTTTTTGGACCAGAAGACATCTAGTGGGCCAAAGAAGTACCAGAGGGATGCCCCGAGGGGGGCACAACCCACTGATAACCCACAAGTATAGGGGATCGCAACAGTTTCTGAGAGTGGAGTATTCAACCCAAATTTATTTATTCGACACAAGGGGCCAAAGAATATTCTCAAGTATTAGTAGCTGAGTTGTCAATTCAACCACACCTGAAAGACTTAATATCTACAGCAACGTATTTAGTAGCAAAGTAGTATGGAAGTAACGGTAACGGTGGCAAAAGTAACAGTAGCAGTTTTGTAGCAATTGTAACAGTGGCAACGGAGAAGTAACTTAGAAAAGATCAATATGTGAAAAGCTTGTAGGCAATGGATCAATGATGGATAATTATGTCGGATGCAATTCATCATGCAATAGTTGTAACATAGGGTGACACAGAACTAGCTCCAGTTCATCAATGTAATGTAGGCATGTATTCCGGATATAGTCATACGTGCTTATGGAAAAGAACTTGCATGACATCTTTTGTCCTACCCTCCCGTGGCAGCGGGGCCCTATTGGAAACTAAGGGATATTAAGGCCTCCTTTTAATAGAGTACCAGACCAAAGCATTAACACTTAGTGAATACACGAACTCCTCAAAATACGGTCATCACCAGGAGTGGTCCCAATTATTGTCACTTCGGGGTTGCCGGATCATAACACATAGTAGGTGACTATTGACTTGCAAGATAGGATCAAGAACTCACATATATTCATGAAAACACAATAGGCTCAGATATGAAATCATGGCACTCGGGCCCGACAAGCATTAAGCATGGCAAAGTCATAGCAATATCAATCTTAGAACATAATGGATACTAGGGATCAAACCCTAACAAAACTAACTTGATTACATGGTAAATCTCATCCAACCCATCATCGTCCAGCAAGCCTATGATGGGATTACTCACGCACGGCGGTGAGCATCATGAAATTGGTGATGGAGGATGGTTGATGATGACGATGGCGACGGATTCCCCTCTCCGGAGCCCCGAACGAACTCCAGATCAGCCCTCCCGAGGAAGAATAGGGCTTGGCGGCGGCTCCGTATCGTAAAACGCGATGAATCCTTCTCTCTGATTTTTTTCTCCTCGAACATGAATATATGGAGTTGGAGTTGAGGTCGGTGGAGGTCCAGGGGGCCCACGAGGCAGGGGCACGCCCCGAGGGGGTGGGGCGCCCTGCACCCTCGTGGACAGGGTGTGGGCCCCCTTACGTTGATTCTTTCACCAATATTTTTTATTAATTCCAAAATGTGTCTTCGTGGATTTTTAGGTCATTCCGAGAACTTTTGTTTCTGCACAAAAATAACACCATGGCAATTCTGCTTAAAACAGCGTCAGTCCGGGTTAGTTCCATTCAAATCATGCAAGTTAGAGTCCAAAACAAGGGCAAAAGTGTTTGGAAAAGTAGATACGTTGGAGACGTATCACCCACCTGGGCGCGTCTGGGGGCCAGGCGCACCCTGGTGGGTTGTGCCCACCTCGGCGGCCTCCCGCACCGCCTCTTTGCCCTATAAATTGTCAAATATTCCGAAATCCCCCGGGGTGACCCTAGATCAGAAATTCCGCCGCCGCAAGCCTATGTATCCACGAAAACCAATCTAGACCCCGTTCTGGCACCCTGCCGGAGGGGAAGATCATCACCGGTGGCCATCTTCATCATCCCGGCGGCCACCATGATGAGGAGGGAGTAGTCCACCCTCGGGGCGGAGGGTTTGTACCAGTAGCTATGTGTTTAATCTCTCTTTCTCTCTCGTGTTCTTGAGATGTCATGATCTTGATGTATCGCGGGCTTTGTTAATATAGTCGGATCGTATGGCGTTTCCCCCTCTCTATCTTGTGATGAATTGAGTTTTCCCTTTGAGATTTCATTTTATTGGATTGAATACCTTTATGGATTTGAGAACACTTGATGTATGTCTTGCTATGAATACTCGTGGTTACAATGGGGTATCATATTGATTCACTTGATATGTGTTTTGACAATCAACTCGCGGATTCCCGAGGTGACATTGGGGTAATCTATGCATAGGGGTTGATGCACGTTCTCGTCTTTGTTTCTCCGGTAGAAATCTTGGGGCACTCTTTGAAGTTCTTTGTGTTGGATTGAGTATTATGAATCTGAAATTGTTTGATGCACATCGGATAACGTGCATCATATGGTGTTATTTTAGTACGGACTCTTGGTTAGATCAATCGAAAAGAATGGCTTGGTGTTATTTTAGTATGAACTCTAGGATATATTGATCGGAAAGAATAGCTTTAAGGTGGTTTCATACCCTACAAATAATTTCTTCTTATGTTCTCCGCTAGATAAGAACTTTGGAGTGATTCTTCGTCGCACTTTGAGGGATGGTTATATGATCCAATTATATTAGCATTTATTGCACTAGCGAAAGTATGGACCCTAGGCCTTGTTTTCAAGCATTGCAATACCGTTTGTGCTCACTTTTATCGTTCACTACCTTGCTGTTTTTATTTATTCAGATTATAATAATATATTTCTACCATCCATATTACACTTTTATCACCATCTCTTCGCCGAACTAGTGCACCTATAGAATTTGCTATTGTATTGGGTGTGTTGGGGACAAAAGAGATTTCTTGTATTTGGTTGCAGGGTTGTTTGAGAGAGACCATCTTCATCCTACGCTTCCCGCGGATTGATAAACTTTAGGTCATCCACTTGAGGGAAAATTGCTATTGTCCTACAAAACTCTGCGCTTGGAGGGCCAACACGAGTCTACAGGAATAAAGTTGTGTAGTAGACATCATACACTCATGGCAAGAAACTGGGTTTGAGGGTTTTTGGATGCACAAGCACTATCTCTACTTAGTACAAATTTTTGGCTAACAAAAGATCCTAAACAAACACAACATGTTGGAGGATCCATGACAATATAACTTCTATGCAAATATACACAACCATGACCGATTACTTTGTCTTCCTTGTCCAACTTCAACTAGTTTGCTCAAGTTTGAAAATAATTAATGGGTATTCACAATCATAGAAGATGTCCAAGATAATATATTTGTATGTGAAAGTTCTCTTCCTTATACTAATCATTCATGAATTGCTTGTATGACCAATATTGTGATTGTCAAGCTTCAAAAGATTTCACTTTCTAAACCCAATGTGAAATAACTACTAGGCATGATATGAACATAAAATTTCAACTTCATGATATTCAATTTATTCAATAATTTACTCATAGGATAAAAGTTAAGCACAAGAGTAAATGACAAGTTACTCCAAAAAGATAGAAGTGAAGATTAAAGGAGTAGTTAAGTCAATGGGTAGCTGATGTCTACTCCACAACCTTCTTCTTGTAGACGTTGTTGGGCCTCCAAGTGCAGAGGTTTGTAGGACAGTAGCAAATTTCCCTCAAGTGGATGACCTAAGGTTTATCAATCCGTGGGAGGCGTAGGATGAAGATGGTCTCTCTCAAACAACCCTGCAGCCAAATAACAAAGAGTCTCTTGTGTCCCCAACACACCCAATACAATGGTAAATTGTATAGGTGCACTAGTTCGGCGAAGAGATGGTGATACAAGTGCAATATGGATGGTAGATATGAGTATTTGTAATCTGGAATTATAAAAACAGCAAGGTAACTAATGATAAAAGTGAGCGTAAACAATATTGTAATGGTAGGAAACAAGGCCTAAGGTTCATACTTTCACTAGTGCAAGTTCTCTCAACAATAATAACATAACTGGATCATATAACTATCCCTCAACATGCAACAAAGAGTCACTCCAAAGTCACTAATATCGGAAAACAAACGAAGAGATTATGGTAGGGTACGAAACCACCTCAAAGTTATCCTTTCTGATCTATCTATTCAAGAGTCCGTAGTAAAATAACACAAAGCTATTCTTTCCATTCGATCTACCATAGAGTTCGTACTAGAATAACACCTTAAGACACAAATCAACCAAAACCCTAATGTCACCTAGATACTCCATTGTCACCTCAAAGTACCCGTGGGCATGATTATACGATATGCATCACACAATCTCAGATTCATCTATTCAACCAACACAAAGTACTTCAAAGAGTGCCCCAAAGTTTCTACCGGAGAGTCAAGACGAAAACGTGTGCCAACCCCTATGCATAAGTTCACAAGGTCACTAAACTCGCAAGTTGATCACCAAAACATACATCAAGTGGATCACGTGAATATCCCATTGTCACCACAGATAAGCACGGCAAGACATACATCAAGTGTTCTCAAATCCATAAAGACTCAATCCGATAAGATAACTTCAAAGGGAAAACTCAATCCATTACAAGAGAGTAGAGGGGGAGAAACATCATAAGATCCAACTATAATAGCAAAGCTCGCGGTACATCAAGATCGTGCCAAATCAAGAACACGAGAGAGAGAGAGAGAGAGAGAGAGAGATCAAACACATAGCTACTGGTACATACCCTCAGCCCCGAGGGTGAACTACTCCCTCCTCGTCATGGAGAGCGCCGGGATGATGAAGATGGCCAATGGTGAGGAATCCCCCCTCCGGCAGGGTGCCGGAACAGGGTCCCGATTGGTTTTTGGTGGCTACAGAGGCTTGTGGCGGCGGAACTCCCGATCTATTGTGCTCCTCGATGTTTTTAGGGTATATGGACATATATAGGCGAAAGAAGTCGGTCAGGGGAGCCACGAGGGGCCTACGAGGGTGGGGGCGCGCGCCTCCCTGCCTCGTGGCTTCCTCGTTGCTTCCCTGACGTAAACTCCAAGTCTCCTGGATTGCTTCCGTTCCAAAAATATCTCTCCCAAAGGTTTCATTCCGTTTGGACTCCGCTTGATATTCATTTTCTTGGAAACACTGAAATAGGCAAAAAAACAGCAATATGGGCTGGGCCTCCAGTCAATAGGTTAGTCCCAAAAATGATATAAAAGTGTTTAGTAAAGCCCATAAACATCCAAAACAGGTAATATAATAGCATGGAATAATAAAAAATTATAGATACGTTGGAGACGTATCAGTAGCCATTTGAGAACTCTCTTTTATTTAAAAACTTTCATATCTAAGTATTTTCTTAAGCAGCAAGGAAAAAAATGACATTCCAAGAATAGCACATCTCATGCGGAGAAGCAAAAAACTTAGGCTCAACCGATACTAACCGATAATTGTTGACGAAGAAAGGCGGGATGCCTAACGGGGCATCCCCAAGCTTAGATGCTTGAGACTTCTTGAAATATTATATTGGGATGCCTTGGGCATCCCCAAGATTAGGCTTTTGTGTCTCCTTAATTCCTTTTATATCACGGTTTCCCTAAATCTTAAAAACTTCATCCACACAAAACTCAACAAGAACTCGTGAGGTAAGTTAGTAAAAATAAATGCAATAACCTTATCATTCTCTACTGTAGCAAATCGCTAAAATTATTATTTAACATTTCCTACTAAATGCCTCTGCATATTTAATAGTCCTATCCTCAAATAGAATCATTAAACAAGCAAACATATGCAAACAATGCAAACATAACAGCAATGTGTCAAACAGGACAACTTGTAAAGGATGCAAGAAGATCCATACTTCTCTAACTCCAAAAATTCTGAAAAATTACCACACTGTAGAAAATTTATCATAGCTTATTGTGAAAAATATTCAACATTTTATCACATTCTTACTTTTCTCAAGAATTCACGCACTAGCGTGCAACTTTGTGTTTTCAAAAAATAACATATAGACTTGCAAAATAAGCATGGCAAAGGCTATACTTGACATTTTTATTAAAATTAAAGATGCAAAACATTATTATAAATAACATCAAGCAATTACAATCAAAATAAAATGACGCTCCAAGCAAAACACATATCATGTGATGAATGGAAATATAGACCCATGTAAGGTTACCGATAATGTTGGAGACGAAAGAGGGGATGCCTTCCGGGGAATCCACAAGCTTAGTTGCTTGGATATTCCTTGAATATTACCTTGGGGTGCCTTGGGCATCCCCAAGCTTAGGGTCTTGTCACTCCTTATTCTCCTCATATCAATATCTCACCAAAAACTTGAAAACTTCAATCACACAAAACTTAACGGAACTTCGTGAGATGTGTTAGTATGATGAAGACAAATCATTCACTTTGGTACTGTCAAAGACAAGATTCATAATTGTTCTCAATGCCTAATGTACCTTATCATTTCCACAAATTATATTGAGAAATATAACCCATAGAAACTATAAACAAGCAAACTATGCATTGAAAACAGAATCTATCAAAAACAGAATAGTCTATAGTAATCTGAACAAAGACCATACTTCTGCAACTCTAAAAATTCTGAAAAATTAGGACAACGTAGGGAACTTGTATATCAATCATCTGTAAAAAAAATCAGATCAAAAGAACGTTCCAATGAATTTGAAAATTCCTGGATTGAGCGCAAAAGTTTCTATTTTTGCACAGAATCAAGTCAACTATCATCCACACTACTCCAAAGGATTTACTTGGCACTTTATTGAAATAAAATCAATAAAACATGATTAATACAGTAGCTTAATCATGTGAACACACAAAAATAGTAGTATAAGTGTTGGGTTGTCTCCCAACAAGTGCTTTGCTTTAATGCCTTTTAGCTAGGCATGATGATTTCATTGATGCTCACATAAAAGATAAGAATTGAAACACAAAGAGAGCATCATGAAGCATATGACTAGCACATTTAAGTCTAACCCACTTCCTATGCATAGGAATTTTGTGAGCAAACAAATTATGGGAGCAAGAATCTACCAGCATAGGAAGGTAAAACGAGCATGACATGAAAACTTTCAACATAAAGAGAGGAAACTTGATGTTGTTCAAATGTGTAGAAGCATTCATTCCTATCTCAAAATAATTTTCAATAGCATCATGACTGAATTAAACAATATAGATATCACACAAAGCATTCTTTCATGATCCATAAGCATAGAAAATTTATTACTCTTCCACATAAGCAAATTCCTTCTCATCAATAGTAGTGGCAGAAAACTCAACAAAATAACCAGCATGTGATTGAAAATTAAAATCATAATGAAAATTTCTTAGTTATCATTATTCTCTATAACATATATCTCATCACCATAATCATCATATATAGCAACTTTGTTATCAAAATCAATTGAAACCTCTTTCGAAATAGTGGATTCATCACTAAATAAAGTCATGACCTCTCCAAATCCACTTTCATAATTATGAGAATAAGATTCGACACCCTCCAAAATAGTGGGATCATCATTACATAAAGTTGACACTCTTCCAAACCCACTTTCATCAATATAATCAACATAAATAGGAGGCATGCTTTCATCATAATAAATTTTCTCATCAAAACTTGGGGGAGTAAAAACATCATCTTCATCAAACATAGAATCCCCAAGCTTATAGCTTTGTATATCATTAGCATCATGGATATTCAAAGAATTCATACTGACAACATTGCAATCATGCTCATCATTCAAAGATTTTATGCCAAACATTTTATTGAATTCTTCTTCTATCAATTCAGCGCTGTTTTCCTTTCCATCATTTTCAAGAAAGACGTGATAAAGACGAATAATATGAGGCCACCTCAATTCCATTTTTTTGTAGTTTTCTTTTATAAACAAAACTAGAAATAAAACAAGAAACTAAAAGATTTAATTGCAAGATCTAAAGATATACCTTCAAGCACTCACCTCCCCGGCAACGGCGCTAGAAAAGAGCTTGATGTCTACTACACAACTTGTTCTTGTAGACTCGTGTTGGGCCTCCAAGCGCAGAGTTTTGTAGGACAGTAGAAAATTTCCCTCAAGTGGATGACCTAAGGTTTATCCATCCGTGGGAGGCGTAGGATGAAGATGGTCTCTCTCAAAAGACCCTGCAACCAAATAACAAAGAGTCTCTTGTGTCCCCAACACACCCAATACAATGGCAAATTGTATAAGTGCACTAGTTCGGCGAAGAGATGGTAATAAAAGCATAGTAATGATAGTAGATGTTGATTTTTGTGATAGGAACAATAAAAAACAGCAATGTAGCAATTCATAAAACGGAGCACAAACGGTATTGCAATACTTGAAAATGAGGCCTAGGGTCCGTACTTTCGCTAGTGCAATCTCTGGACAATGCTAATATAATTGGATCATATAACCATCCCTCAAAGTGTGATGAAGAATCACTCCAAAGTTCCTATCTAGCGGAGAACATAAGAAGAAATTATTTGTAGCTATTCTTTCCGATCGATCTATTCAAGAGTTCGTATTAAAATAACACTAAGTTATTCTTTCCAATCGATCTACCAAGAGTTCGTACTAAAATAACACCAAGTTATTCTTTCCGATCGATCTATCAAGAGTTCGTACTAAAATAACACCAAAGCAAATTCAGATTCTTAATACTCAATCCAACACAAAGAACCTCAAAGAGTGCCCCAAGATTTCTACCGAAGAAACAAAAGACGAGAACGTGCATCAACCCCTATGCATAGATTACCCCAATGTCACCTCGGGAATCAGCGTGTTGAGTGCCAAAACATATCTCAAGTGAATCAATATAATACCCCATTGTCACCACAGGTATTCATATGCAAGACATATATCAACACTACAAAAAAATACACTTCTGTGATGATACGTGTTTGTCACAGTAGGTCACGTTTTTTGTCATGCATGTACATCCATGACGATTTTATGACAGAATCAAGATAGTCATACCTGTGTTGTCGTAGAAGTGTTCCATGACATTACCAAAATTATCATCATGGAAGTGTCCACTTCCATGATGATAAATCGCGCGTCACAGAAGTGCTTTCGTCAAGGGTGACCGACACGTGGCATCCACCATAACGGAACACCGTTAAGATATCGGGTCCGGTTTTGGATCCGATAACCCGTTAACAGCCCCCACCAATGGGGATTTTCCACGTGTAAAATCATCATTGGCTTGAGGAAACACGTGTCGGCTCACCATTGGGAGAGATGTCATCCACTCATTAGACCCAAGGCGCCTATGATACGTGAATACGTGGCACGGACCAATAGAGGCCCATTCCTGTGAAAAGGCCGGCCCGTTTGACTTGGTCAAAAGGTGGCGGGCCGGCCCACGGAAGCCTGTTAACGGCATGTTCGCATATAGCCCATTTTCAGCCCGCTAACCCAGGGCCCGTTATGGCCTATCCGAATTAGGCCCAGTACCGTCATTTGGGCCATCCAATATGATTCTAGCCCGTTTTAACTTCCGGCACATGTATGGCCCATGACGTCTTTCGGCCCATATGAGGCCCTTTGTAGCTCTTGGCCCATTAACGACTCGTGGTGAAACTAGCCCGTAATGAACAGTGTATCACTTTATACCCATTAACGGCCCATTATTCCATTGGGCCATTTCCAGCCCATGTTATCTTTCGGCCTTCTCAGGGCCCATTTATTCTTGGGCTCATTTCCAGCATTCGGTTACTTACGGCCTGTTACTGTCATTTTCTGCTTCTAGGCCAAATTCAGCCCGTGGTTACAGTCGGCCCGTTTGTGGCCCGTTAATATGTTGGGCCGTTTTCATGTAAAAAAACCCGTTGGGTTGTTATCATAGAGTTATCAAATACGGCCTATTAACGACCCGTTATGGTCCATGAATAGTACGGCCCATGATTGGCAATATGATGATACGCCCCGTAGAAGGCCCATGGATCCTACGGCCTGTAAGAGGCCCATGGATCGTTCAGCCCGTAGAAGGCCCATGGATCGTACGGCCCGTAGAAGGCCCATGGATCCTACCGCCCGTAGAAGGCCCATGGATCCTACGGCCCATAGAAGGCCCATGGATCCTACGGCCCGTATAGAAGGCCAATGGATCCTACAGCCCATAGAAGGCCCATGGATCATACGGCCCGCAGGAGGCCCATGGTTACAACAGTCCATGTGTTGCCATGATTATTTTGGCCTAGTTTCCAAAAATAGGTTATTGTGGCCACTAGAAAAACACAGAAAAAGAACTGCAGTGACTACAAGCAAACAACTAAACAAGACAATAAGGAAATAAATAAGCAAGCAATTAACGCTAGCCTATTACCGCTATTACACATATTATATCCACTGGGCATCAAAGTTCGCCACCAGTGCAAATATACGGAACAAAGCAGCATATTACATACACTGGCCATCAAAATTGGCCACCAATGCAAATAAACGCGGCAGCAAAACAAGAGCATAACTAAAACAACTTCAGAAGAGCTCAAGAAACGTTATCCTGGGTATCCACCATGCTGGCAATAAGCTTAGCAAGCTTATTAGCTTTGTCCTGTTTGGCGCTAAAATCCTCCAACGCTTGCTGTTGCACCAAAAAGTATGCATCTGAATGCTCCAGGGACTTCCGCAGTCCTTCCGCTTCTTGTCGTAGCACAGTTGATCGATGTCTTTCAGCTTGTAGTTGAGACTCAAGAAACCGAACTGATTCAGACAGTGAGTTTGAATAGCTTGTGCAAGCGGTAGTGGCCAGTAACTCGAACTCTAAACCAAGACAGGACTTTGGGGTTGTCTCACTGTCTTCAAGATAGTCTTCCATAGCTGTTTTATCAGCTTTGTTGGAGACCAACAAGGATGTCTCACTATCCTGAACCTTATCTGCATTACTTCCTTTACCATTGCTTAATAAGGCGCTCTTCCCCAATATTCTGTCAGCATTCTAAAAGAAGAAACAAGCAGAACATAACAGGTTTAGCATGTACTAGTATATGAAACTCATTTCGGTGAACCAGTTCATTAGTAAGGTGGACAGGATTAAACTACCAAGTCTTCTATTGCCAAGTACTATTACATAATAAAAGCATCAAACAAACATATATCTATGTCCGATGGTCACTGCATTGTCTTGCCAAATCAAAATAGAGACACGGTTCAAATCATATCAGTTCAAGACAAAGCAGCAGTGAAAGAATACAAAGTGTGGGAAACTACACGGCACAACAAGATTTCAGATGGGTGAGATGCCGCCGCCGAAGGGGCCTCGCACTGGGGGAGAGCCGCCGTGGAGATGTCGCCCGCGGCGCCGGCTTCAAGGTAGCCGCTCCATGGGGGTGCAGGATGGAGCACCGTCGGCGCCGGGAGGTCGAGTTAAGGAGAAGGTGCGATGCGATGAGTGTACAACCTCTTTGGTGGCGCCGAGTAGGCCTAGGCTTCATCCGAGGAGTCGGTGAGGATGTTGCGGTTCCGGTGGAGCAGGTTAAGGCGGAGCTGTGTGGATGGAGCAGCCGCGATAGACGAGGCGATCGTCGGAGCAGCTCCTTGGAGGTGGAGGACGAGGCGGCTGAACCGGCGGGACGACGAGATGGACGACGGATCCTCATCCGGGGAGGTGGACGAAGGACGTCGAGCTGTTGCGGTGGACGCCGTCGTTGGGGAAGAAGCTCCGGCTGGGCAGCGGTGAGGTGGCGGACGGAGGAGGGTGGGGTTTCGCGGCTGGAGCAGAGAGGTTATGGCGGCCTGGGATTTCGAAAGGTGAAAAGGAGGCGATGGGAGGGGGTGAACCATGACTTAGGGACGCGCTTGTCCAAAATGTAGGGTGTGTTACAAAAGTACCCCCCACCGATTTGAACTAGCGGCCCTTTCGGCTCAAGGTTAGAAGGTGGATTTCGCGTGTCAGGATTTGGCAGCTGGAGGGAGTTTTTGCGCGCGTTGTCATATCGGGATAGCAAGGCGTGGGTTGTGAAGGCGCCAGTTTTGGGAGCACGATATCTGAATTTTCGAGATATAACAAGGCGCGGGTTGAATTTTAGGGACAAGCCTAACGTGTAATATTGTACTTGTACGTACCAAATCAATTCGCACTTCCCTCAACCAAAAAGAAAATGAAAAAAAATAATACTATTCACACCACACAAAGAGAGAGTCTTGCCCCGTTTTACTATACAAATGCTATTCAAAGCTACTCCCTCCTTCCATCTAAATAGGGCCTATGCGTTTTTCGATGCTAACTTTGACCAAATATTAGAGCAATAATATATGACATGCAACTTACACAAAGCACACCGTTAAATCCGTGTGTGAAAGGAGCTTTCAATGATATAATTTTCACATTGTGCATGCCATGTACTATTAATCTTGTCAATAGTCAAAGGCGGTCTTAAAAATGCATTACGCCCTATATAGATGGAAGGAGGGAGTATGAATCCATGTTATGTCCAATTAAATTTTTTCGCTTGCTGTATAATGCATGTAACCTACTCATACCAACATTTTTGTGCATTCCAAATGTCTATACTACTGCTGCAATTCGAACTGAATTTGAATTTGTTTCTCTATTTCAATAAGAATCTACAATCATGATTGTTGCCAACTTCAACCATCATTCGTGTATTACCTTAATAACACACCACATGATTACTATAGAGATAGATATGAACTATGTGTACTACATGAACTCGAATTCTATTTTTTGAATACACATGATGTTGATTCCAAATAATGGTACATTTGATGTACTAACTATATATTCATAATCTAAACCATGTTCCATACATACACCGTGTTTATCACACAAAGTATAGTGCCCCGCCCCCTACATTATGACAAGTATTTAGACCTGAGCTGCAAAAGCCACACATTAGCCCAAATTATAATCAATGTTCTACATTATGATATCCTCTTCAAGTATCCGTATCCACTTATTTATAATGAATTATGATCTTTGTTCGTCTTTTACACCTTCATCCTCTTCTATTTGTAGCTAGCTAGCACTAACTTTCTATCGTGCATGCACACGCCCGCCCCCCTCTCACCCACCCTTAGCGTCCCCTCCATCGCGCACGTTCGTTATTTCTCTTTAGGTCGTCCACCCGTGGTGTGTGTAGGCCCCCGGCTCCTTCTTTCCGGCACACACCGGTCGATATACCTCTCTAGCCAAGTGTGCCTACCACAAACACATATATACTTCCCCTCTTCTCTTCTCACCGTCCATGCCCCCCTATGTCCAATACGGTTCCACGCAGGAGCACACTCCCGCCCCTCTTTTCATTGATCTCATACTCGCACACTCCTCCCCCTCGACATGGTAGGCCTCTCGCACCACCTCCTAGCCGCACCCCTCTCCCCCTGCCTGTCTCTCTGGACCTTATTTGCTTCTAGCACATGCAGGCGTGTATACGTACTGATCTCCCTACATATAGCCAGGTCAACTATAACTCATTTTCCCCACGCACCGATACACTTACCTCGCTAGTTATGTCTCTCCCTTTCTCGGACACACGACGGTTCATCTTCCTATGTAGTTACGTATGCTTACCACAACCATATCGTCTCCCCTCATGATCTTTGCATACCTCCCGACCCGTCTCTCACACGCACGTGCATAGACAGACAGACATCCCCCGCCCTCTCTTATTGATATTGCACTCGTACCCTCCGTTTGTCTAGCAGACCTCTCCCACCATTTGTGAGACGCCACTCCACCACCAACCCTCCGACGCTCTACCTTTGTCTTTCTCCCAACCTTATTCCTCTGCTACACATATCCATGGATGCCGATCGATCTCCCTCAATACATAGCTAGGTCTCTCTCCTTCCCCACACATATACTAGTCGATCGGTCTCTGCCCCCTCCCCCCCCCCCCACACACACCGATAGTCGAACGTTGTAGGTAGGTATCCATGCCATGGAGAAAAACTGCACCTCTGCCCTCTCAAATTCTAGTAGGCCAGCCGCCCTGTATCTTTGACGTGGGCAAACACAAATTCGATGGCACTCTTTATCGATCGTGCAGCCACACACTTCATCCCTGTTTTCAATTCTATCGATATCTCACGTCCATGACTCCATTTCACACACATTGCATATGTTACGTTTTTCTGTTTGAGATATCATCAACACATTGCCTCTATTTCGCACAAACCATCTCTCTCACACCCACCCACGTACGTACCTGCACCTAAAGAAGAGGTGCACGCAGGACGCACGTACTCATGTCTCGTTCCCGGCCACACCCGCACGGGTACACGGTGGAGTTCGTTTCTGTACGAAAAGGCAGCCCACGTGATAATTTGATGCGTGTAGCGGTTATTTACTCGAAGGAGGGTCGGGTACCACGCCTAGACGGAACAAAGTTCGACTTGATGCGTTAGTATTAAATAAAGTTATATATTCCTCAATGGCACGTACAGAATATAAAACGATTGCCGTGGGGAAAATGGAAAAATGGGTTTGTCTCTCGTCACACCATCTCACACAAGGCGGCGGTGGCCTCTCTCTCTCAGCGTTGGTCAGTGATCCGGCCGCATCCCGTCCGCCAGCAGAAAGGGAGGATGTGCATCGTATCTCCATTCGACGGTGTTGAGGCAGCACGTCCCGATCTGCGGTACTCGCTGTTCTCTCTGACCAAGCTCCGGCGCGGTAGGGCCTTCGCCACTTGCTCGCTGCCGCAGTATGGGAAGATCCCGGCCGCCGGCACCCTCCTAGTAACATCCCGACGACCCTCAGGTACAGCTTCCTCCGGCCTTACTCCACTGCCCATCTTCCCACATTGCTGCATGTGGATCTTCTTTAGTTGTTTGCTTAAATCGTATCTCGGCCGGCGTACTTTCCATCTTGCAATCTCGTCCCCAAACCATTTTTGATAAACCACCATGTGCTATCTTTCCCTTATTACATGGAATATGCTTCTTTTTTGTCGGCGTATGTGTCTTCAACTCGTGTTATTGGGCGGTAATTGTTTCCTTTCTACCTCCTTTTGCAAACAGGGCTATCCATTTTCACCTCGTTGCTATTGCGACCTTTTGGTGAACTGCACAAATGTTTTCTTAAGTGTTTTGTGCATTTCCACCAAAATGTCACACGGGCAACGTTTTTACATTTCCGTGGGACTGCAGAAAGGGAGATTGGTTTTGCTATCCTCCTCATCCAACTCCGTGCCTAATCTTCTCCAACAAGAAGTTAGTCCTAAAGAGAGATCGTAGAGGTGATCGGCTTCTATTTGTGTGTGTTATGTTTCATCATCTAGTTCCACTATTATTGTAATCACACTGACTGGATATCTTTGCAAACAGGGATGGTCCGCTCGATTTTAGCGGAGCTGCACAAAATGGTCGGATTGTGGTGTCCTCCATACACCTCTTTTTTGGCTACAAAGTTGGGTGAAACTAGCTGCCAAGCAATAAACACTATGCCAAGGAAATGGAGCCATGCCTACGAATAGCATCGATCAATTATATATTTTTCTTTATTTGTGCACCTTCTCACAACTTTGTCTTCAGTTGTGATGTGAATATTGGTGCTGATCTGCGAACCATTGAGATGCATGAGCAGCCATGGTAGTTTCATTTGTATTTGATGGAATGTTGTAACGAGATAATCTTGAGGCAAGACACATGAATCCTAAGTTGAAACCTTTTTTTCCTGCGGGAACCAAAGTTGAAACCTTCATAGCATCACAGTACAATTTCATTAAAATTATGCGTACATATAAACAAATCCTGAAGGATCGATAGCAATGCCAGAAACAATTCGACTTTGTTTCACTGACATGTTGGACATCCTTCATCCGGCTCCACCTGCCATGCAGCAATATTGAGTGCACAATACAACTGCAGGGAAAGATTCACCCCGGTCGTTGCGCCGCAGTAGTAATGACTAGTGAGCAGTCAAATCATAGAGCCCCACCTTCACCACAGTAAGTTGCTCGGACGAAGCAACCATCATTTCTCTGTTCCTTGAATCCGCTGGTACTCCCATATTCCCACAGTAATAAGTTGCTCGGGCGAATCAACCATCACTTCACCTTTCCCACAGTAAGTACTAGTACCTCCTTTTTTTACTCTAGAAACAACCACACGCGAATATTGGATGGTAGGAGCACAGCAACTGAATCAAAAATTCTATAGTATGAGAATAACTTTGAATGTAAGCCATTGATTCACTCTATCCAATGGTCATAGTTGGAAAATCCAAACAAAACCAAGCATTGGATCAACTCTTTTAGCACTCAGATTGTTGCCGCCTGCTCAACCGCCTGCCCACCTAGCCCACCTATATATCCGCTCACGTGTGATGACCACAGGAGCTATCCATTCAGATTGTAAGTTAAAAAAATAAAGGTCGATAACTAATGCGGCACCTCGGGCCAACGCGGCCAGATCGCATTTTGCACGAGAAATTACACACCATATTTTGTTGACATGTGGTCCCGTTCCAACTTGTCAGTGAGACGACGACGAGTCCTTTTCTACTAGTATTTCCGAATGGACGTGTAGGCCGGGGCGCCTCTTCGTGTACCGTGGCAAACTGGCAACCGTCCACCGACTCTTCGCCTTTCCCTCTCGATTTGGAACTGTTGTCGCACGCTCTTCCTCCCTCCTCCATTTGCCTTCACCCTTCCTTCTGCCATTGTTCGATCGTCTTATCCATGGAGGGAATAGGTCGGAAACAACCCCATTATTCTTGCCCCGATCTGAAAGATGACGTGGTGGAGGAACTCATTGATCGGTGTGACGTCATCACCTCGGCTAGCATGGCAGGTTCGTTCAAGACCATTCTCGACTCAACTAATAACATCATTACAAGGAACCCAAGGGTCCAGGAGCGGTTTGATCTCCCCTATCTTCTTTGTCGTGACCCTACTGACTGGCGCGGGGACGACGGAGGCCTCGCCTTGTGCAAGTTGATGCCGCTTGATAATGATACGTATGATGTTAAGATGCCATCGCTTCAGGGCAAGGCTTGGGCAGGTGCAAATGGAGATTGGGTTGTTTATATTGGGTACAACTGCAAGTGGGAACTTGTGAATGTGTACACTCGTCACCGGGTTCCACTTCCAAAAATCTCAGCAGACTGCCCAGAGGTTGAGCACACCGGTATTCTACGCACGTTCAAATATGATCATGGTGACTGTCTTCTACGGAAGATAGCAATTTGTCGAGTTCCCAACCGATCTTGGAATTACAAGAACTATGAAGTTGTTGCTATCTTCGACAAGCTTGTTGTCATCCTTCGTGGTTCGACTCGATGGATATTGCTCAAAAATCATTTTCTATACACGGATGTGTACTGTGATGCAATTCATACGAGGGTCTTGTGTTTGCTTCCACCACTCATGGCACTGTTTTTGCATGGGATCCTCATAGTTTCGGTACGTTTGTCTTCCACTGTAATTATAATTGTTTCATCCACATGCATGCGGGTTAGCAAGTTTCCCTTTACTAATTAACCTTCTTCTTGTGTTTCGAAGGTCCTGTGAACATTCCACCACCTATACTTGAAAAAATTTATAACCAAGGGGGAGATAACGATGGTGATTATCACGAGCATGAGGACGAGCAGGGCCCATATACTCAGTGGCGCCTGGCAACTTATTCCGATGGATCACCCCTTCTTGTCTGTATACCGCCCACTGCTGATGTTACTACTAAGGAAGCAGGTGTTGTCTCCCATGGTCGCACTCTCCGGGCCTATTCCAACACCCGTTGCATGGTATTCGGGATGGATACTAGTGTGCTAGCGCCAACACCTTCTCCCTGGTACAATATTGATAGTCTTGGAGAAAACTCGCTCTTCCTTGGAAAAAACTATCCAATGATGGTGAAAGGCGATCCAACTGCTGTTGACACAACGTTACTAGTACCATTTATGAGAAGCAACTGTATCTATACCTCGGACATTTCGGTGGTTCCCTACCATGGTACTGATATAGTAGGCCGCTTCAGCCAGGATGATCAGTCCTGCGTTGGTCTTGAGATTGACAATAGATGGCCCTTCCCAAAGAATCACTTGTGGTTCAAAGCAAGCGTTTCCAACGCCGAGGATTGGTTGAGTTGAAGTTCATTTCATTGCTTGTTATTTGTTGTGTGATGAAAACTTTAGTATTTATAATGTATCCTCGTTGTCGTTGTGGGTTGATGACCTGTTGTATGTAATAAAATGATATGCATGTGATAAACTTACTAAATTTATGAATGGCTTTCGAGTCGCTTCTCTGAGTGAGTGCTGCGACGAGGCAAAAAAATATTTTCCGAATACATAATTGTACGTGCATTGCAACAGGTTATCGGATGAGGCCAATCAACAATAGTAGTACACTATTTGTACTAGCTTCACATGATTCGCGTGTCGGGCGGGTGTTTTTACTATAGATGCGAATCCCATCATCCTAGGTCCTCGGATGAGTCCAGTAGAAATTGCATTCTGATGTTTGGGTTCAAACTTTCAGAACTGCTGCACTATCTCTACGTCTACGTATACGTAATACAACAAGTTTTAAACTTGAGACCAGCCACCCACCCTCACAAAGAACACTTTTTAACCTAGCACAGACTCCAGGAAATTTGGCCACAGTGTGAGGTGGGCCATATGTTAATGTGTTCGTTGTACGTAACCAGCACCTCGAATCCTCGATACTGTACTACTATAAGTAGTAGGAGTAGTAGGGTGGCATGGGCCAGAACAAGCATTCATGTCCAGGAGTACGGCACACGCCACCAGCACGACTTCCATCTGACACCATATTTCTTGGAGTCCGTGCTACAGCAATCTCTTCAACCTCGTCGTTTCCCTAACTCAGCCATCGCGCGGTGGGCGAGGTGGGCGTTTGCCGATAGTCGGTTTCCTCAACTGCGGTCGCACTTGTAAGGCCAATTCCAATGCACGACCCCAAACGGACCTCCGTTTTGCCCGGATTATGTCCGTTTGGGTAGGGCAATGGGGTCGTGTCCGGGCCATGTCTCGGATGCGGTGGCCGTGCGCCGAACGCGCGGACGCATCCCGGCCGCGTACATTTTTCTTTGCAAACACATATCTTTTTTTCATCATTGATTTTTTGGTACATGGAAATACATCACCAGAATTTTGACTAGAAAAGCAAGACCAAAGAAAACAAGAACCACAAGAATACATTTTAGAAGATATCCAACTTCCATGACTGCTCCTGTAAGTTGGATTAGTGCCTTCTCGATGCATTCATTGTTGATCTTTTTTTCGCGAATACGCAAAGCTTGCGTATCTTTTCATTGATAGAAGAAGAGAAGATGAATACAATAGAGGATACAACACATGAGTATGGAACCTAGAGCAGAGAGAGGGATGCATTCATTGTTGATCTGCGGAGGCTCGATCTTGCGTGCTTCTTTCTTCTTCGAGTGTAAAGAAGTAGACGTTTCTTCCTCGCATCTAGTCTCATGTCTAGCCTCTATTCTATCAACAAGTGCACTAGTCTCATCTCTAGCCTCTATGCTAGCTAAAAGTGCTAGAGCATCTACTAAATTGCGCTCTATCAATATATCGATGTACTCTTCTTCCCAATACCAAAACTTGCATCCATTCTACACAATAAAATTTGAAGTTAGCACAACTAGTCTAATCCGAGAGCACAACCAAAGATTTGGTCGAGTTCTTCCTCCTTTTGCCGACACGTGGGACATCCAGCATCCAGGTCGTGTCATGCAAGAAAATAGAGTGGTAGTTGAAGCCACGTGATGTGCATCTTGGGTTAAACTGTAAATAGAATCTTACTACTCTTGAGTAACTCCAAAAGCGGCCACCAAAGATCTTTATTGGATTTGTTTTTCATCACCAGCACGTCGAGGTGAAAGATGTGCAGGTTCAGTGGGTCCTCTTGCGTTTTCACTGACATGTGGGACCGCATATGAGCAAACAGACGATGGGCTCCGCGCGTCTGCTGGCTGGCTGAGAAGATAGATAGAGGAGGGATGAGCACGGACTCCAGGAAATTTGTTCTATGTAATGAGCACCTCGATATTCGCGTGTGGTTGTTTCTAGAATAAAAAAAGGAGGTACCCCTACTTATGTTACTCCCACTACGCCTAGCTTAAGGTTAGTAGGTGACCTTGCGCTTGGCTATTCGCCTCTTCCGGAAGTCGATGGTTCTACAGTAGTACTTCTGGCAATCTAACACCAAATGAACTGCTGCACGTCCACCGCTTGAAGCAAAAGTTTCTCCTCGTGCTGCGAGCCACCGCGCATGCGTTGGCGAGGGAGAAGGCGTAATCAAGATTCTCGTCGTTCTGCGAGTTGACGGGACACATCAAAGTTATTTAGTACGTACTCTCTCCAAAAAAGGGCTGACCATGTCATGGCTACCATCCCGTGCTCCGTTGTTGAGTACGTGCACTATTCACGTGCCATCGAGGAGAAAAAATATTGCGTAGTAGGTGCCATCGAAGTGCACGACTCACTTACGCACTGCTTATCTGATTATCTCCATTTTCTTGCATGACATGTGCACCTTGATGCTAGATGTCTCGCGTGTTGGCAAAAGGATGAACAAAGCTCACGTAAAATAAAAGAGTTGAAGAACATAGATTCCTGACGACCGAGAAGGAGCAAGGAACCTCGTGGTGGAGCGTCTGCAAGGAACCTTGCGCGTTTTCCCCTATTTTTTGTCGCCTGCCCACCTATAAACAAATAAAAGAACATGAACTCTTCGCTAACCACTAGAAACGATACATCAGGATGCTAAGTTGAAGATGTTTTATAGTTTATATTGATAACCACGCAACAAGCCATGCATGTACAGGACGCATGCAGCCACGCATGTACACACGCCAACGCATTAACTCCACCGGATCCAAATCATGCACATACGCGCACAGCATGGAGCACACAACGCACGTAGGAGTACACAACACGTGCATGCACACACACTCGGCCGCAGAATGCACGTGAATAACACATGCATGCGCACACACTCGGCTGCATGGAGGCATGCGCCATCGCGGCGATGTCCGGTTCGTCGTGCTACGGCGAAGCTCGCACACAACGGCGCCTACGCATCTCTTGCAGCACCTCTTTGTCATCGTTGCTCAACGACTAGTCGGAGACAAAGACGACCGCAGCCTCGGCCTTAGAGCTAGCACCGATGGAAAAACACGCACGCTGCACGCACACGAGCACGTACGGAGTGTCCATGACGTGGTGCATCCCCAGTCACCTCTACTCATTCTGCGCACGTTGTCTATCAAGGCGGCTGCATGCCTAATGATGATGGGGGTGAGATCTTCTAGGACTCAGATGATGACGAGAAAAATTATGAGACACAAGGTGACGTACACCGTCAAGGTCCACGGTCAAGGGGGTGCTAAGTGCTAAGTGCTTAGATGTGCTTAGATGAGGTGCTAAGTGCATTAAATGGCTTAGTAACTCAAGTCTTCAATGCATAGGTGCTTAGTTTATTGTTGCTAAGCTTACTACATTTAATTAGCTATAGACTCAAAACTGTCTTTCCACCGTTTCTTCCTGCGGTCACCAAACTAGTCTCTCTCTTCTTAATTAACTTGCCACATCCTATTTTATGCCTACGTGGCAGGCTTAGCAGCTATACATGGTGGAGCACTAGGAGAGACCAAGGCTGGTCATAGTGGGGAGTAACTTATACTGTAACATATTACTATGTTACTCTAAACATCTCTATAAACCGGAAAGGAGGGAGTGGTAACATAGACTAGTGTCATATGCAGAGTATGGGAGCACATGATATTTCCCCGTCCAGACCGATCCCAAGTTGGCTTCTCTCCTTCTTGGCCCAACAAAAACCCCTCCCCCCTCCCGCGTGCGCTTCCCGCCCGGCGCCAGCTGAGCCTGCCGCTCCACATTGATGGCAAGTCAGGGCGCCGCGACCTCTCACTGCTTCCGCCGTTGAAGCGGCGTGCCGACCGAGGGCACCACCCGCTGCACGCCCGGCATTTCAGACTACACAGTGGAGAGTAACTTTAGAGGAAGTACTACAATTAGATGACATAAGCAGGCTATAAGGATTTAAATATAGTATTTGTGCTTAGTTGAAGGAGAGAGAAGAGGAGAGAAGAGAAGCGGATTGCAAACTTGTAGCCGGTTGTAGCAGGAGCCCCAACATACTTTGTGAGACAAAAGGTGGGGCCATTATTAATGATATAGTATTATACTAAAGGGACTAACAGAAGCCTTAATTACTCCTTTTTTTAGACAAACCTTGGCGGGGCTATTATTGACTTGGACGTGGGGTTTGGGGGCCAAAGGCCTGCTATTATACTTGGTCTTACTCGCACGACCGACCTGACATGCTCTACTCTAGCCGCCGCTGTATCATATGGTTTCGCACCGTTCCAGATCTTAGCGCCGCCACGCAATTCTTCTCCAGCCCTCCTTCCGGCGTGCACCGCGAGAAGGGACAGCCGTCCTCCGAACCCCGCCTTCGTGATCCTGTACGGGAGAGGGGCGATCAGGTTTTTGGGGAGCACACTCCTGTGACTGCTGCCAGCGACGACTTCCTCAACGACAGCCTTCTTCCCCGACCTCAGTAACCTCTTCATCAACGACATGAGTGACAACATCAACCACGGCGGTTCTGCTCCCGCTGTACAGTATGTGATTCTGTCCTCCTGGTTTAGTCCGCATCATTACTTTGATGTTTGCAATTGTCGTCATGATCTATTTATTGCTGATTCGGATTAAACCTCATGGTAAATTGCTTATATATTCAACAATCCAATCAAAAAACCTGATTATAGGCAATTTACTCCGAGTAGTTTTGCTGCGCTTTTGAAGCCGCCTACTTTTAAGGGGGCGCAATATAAAAGGTGGCGCACAAGAGCAGTATATAGGTTTCAGATCATGTAGTACTATGACGCCACTAAGGGTAAGCCTGAGGGCGATCTTAATCCTACACAGCAGGAAGCTTTTGAGAACATGGATACCCTCTTCAAAGCCGCCCTCCTGAGTGTTCTTGACGATTCCATTGTGGATTCATATATGTCGTTTGACAGCGGCAAAGACATGTGGGCTGCGCTCGAGGCCACGTTTGGGCCCTCGGGCGCTGGCAACGAGTTGTACGTCATGGAGCAATTCTGTGACTACAAGATGACTGATGAGCGCTCTGTTGTTCAGCAGACTCATAAGATACAATCACTCTCTAAGGAACTTGAGTACTTTAAGTGTGTGTTGCCGAACAAATTTGTTGCTGGGACCATCATTGCCAAGTTTCCACCTTTGTGGAACGATTTTGCTACTTCTCTGAAAAACAAGAGACATGAGTTTTCTGTTTTGGATCTCATTAGCACTCTTGATTTGGAGGAAAAGGCGAGAGCAAAAGACACACGTGCTCGGGTCGCTGAGGGAGTTTCTAGTGCCCACATGATACACGAGAAGAACTTCCAGCCCAACCAGCCCCAAAACAATAAGAACAAATCTCAGGGGAAAGGCAAGTTTGATGCAAAGAACAAGCTGTCACATTCTACCAACTTCAAGAAGAATCCTCACTCGTACAGAAAACGCATGCTCCTCTTCTTCCACTCCTACAGAAATCCCCAGCCCTCCTTCTTCCCCACTCGCACTGCCACTAGGCTCATCTCTGGCTACTCTTCTCAAACCCGTGAGCTCGGCGCGACCCCCACAAGGAAAATGGAGTCGGCTGGCCCTAGCGCCAAGAAGATGAGGCTCCCGCCAGCGGCGACGTCGGTTGTAGATCCCACACCCGGTAGCGCGGGGAGAAGCGGCGAGCCCCCCCCCCCACCCGGATCTGAGGAACTGGTAGAATCTCCCGTGGACCGCATCAGCGATCTTCCGGACGTCATCCTTGAGGAGATCATCTCGCTTCTCCCCACCAAGGATTGCTGCCGCACACAAGTCCTCTCAACTCGGTGGCGCTCTCTATGGCGCACCGCGCCCCTCAATCTCGACTGTCGTCAGATATCTGTCCTTTCTGAATTTGATCTCCTCAGGGCATGTACAATGGAGGCATCACCTAGTGGTGGTCTCAAGTACCACATCAACTCAGGCTATAGCATAGAAAATTTTCATCCAATGCGGATGATGTCATATGGCAGCCTCGATGGGAGTACGTAAAGGAAATTTGGGTGCATGTACTCTCTTTCTCTCTCGTTCTTTTCCTACAAGGACCACACTTTTTCTATGGAGCAGCTGGTTCTTCTGCAAGTTGCACCTTGCTCTGCAAGCTGCTGCCTTTTTGCTCAGACTTGTCCACGGAGGCTTGTATCTTACGTGGAAACCGTGAGGCAGCTGTCCAGGGTGGACCATTGGCCATGCCCTCAGAGCCATCGTCTCTTCTCACCAGCAGGGCCCCGTTCAATGCCTCTGCATCCCGACACGCTACCTGTTGTCCATACCCGGCACGGTGGACGCTCTAAATTCGGAAAACTCCAGCAGTTTGAGTTGTACCATTACCACAAAAGTTTCATACCACGAACACACCAAGAATTCATGCCCACACCACCGTTGTCCATCTCGCGGTTTTCCTCCTCTCTCCACACCGCCACCTTCGCCCGGTGCCATCTACCAGACGATCTGGTACAAATGCTTCGACTCCCACTGCTAAAAAAACTTTCGCTTGTGGTGGTTTATCTGTCGGAGGCCTCACTGCACAGCATCATCCACTCCAGTTGCCCTGCCCTGGAGCGCTTGTGGTCGTCACCATGTTCGTCTTGCACTACCCTGGTGAACTCGGCAGACCCTTCTTCAAATTCAGCATATCGGTGGTCCTCATGTCCGGGAGCCCACCCACCGGCTAGCAGCTCGTGTGGCATCTCCGGGTATTGCAAGACGAACATGGTGATCACTCAGTGGACCAGCTGGTAGGCCATGTCCATTCCTCGCTCCCGGGCAAACCCTGGGGTCCGCCGATACGCTCGACCAACGAGCCCTCGTCGCTGACCTCGAGCGCCTCCAACGTCTGCACGACAGCCTGGATAAGCAATTGCTGGGCCACATCCTTCTCCAGGATTGCTCGACGGATCCTGTCAGCCACCGGGCTAGACAGCTTGAGCTCCGTGACTTTTCCTGAGAAAGGGTAGAGGAAGAAGAAGGGCGCGCCACAGAAAAATCACCTTCACGGCCAAGCAAGGCGGGGAGTCACGGTACGTACCTATTGCACCCTCGGCGAGCCGCTGCGTGAGCGCCATCAGCTCCTCATGCTGGGTGAGGGCCTCGTTCACCACGGCGGCATCCTTTGCTCGTCGGGAGTGCAGCTCTTCAAGTTCCGAGCACGCGGCTGCCACGACCGTCAGTCAGAACCAACTCGTCGACAACACCAACAAAAGCTTAAGGCACAGAGTCGGCCCGGAGGCCAACTTACCGGTGAGCTCCGTATCGCGATCGCGGGCAATAGCCAGAAGCCGGTCCCTCTCCGTGGCCACAGTGACAAGCCGGCCATGAAGAGAGGCGACTTGTTGCCTGACGGCCTCGAGGTCGCGGCGGGAGCTCGCCAGGGCCTCACCCCGGTCCGCCGCCTGCGCCGCCAAGACGGCCTTCTCGCGGGCAGCCTCCTGTGCGGCGGACGCGGCGGTAGACCGGGTCTCTTCGCCCATCCGGCGGGCCTCGACCAGCTGCGACGCAAGGACCGCGTTCTCCAACACGGCCATGCTTAGTTGCCCATCCGCCCGTGCCACTCGCTCCGCTAGCTCGGCCCGCTCCGCCACGGCATTGGTCTGAGCCTTGTGGATGGAAGAGCAAAGCACGGCGAGCTCCACCTCCTTCTGCACCAGGTCAGCCCTGAGGACAGTGGCGACGTCCCAGTGGCCGGCTTCTTGCTGAAGAAACCAGGTCTTGGCCTCATTGCAGGCCAACAGCTCCTGCGCAGAAGCAACCCAAGCGTTGGTGAAGACAAAGCAGACGCACAGACCGGGCGAAGGGGAAGGCCAGACCAAGACACTTACGATGACAATCGGAAGGAACTCTGTCGTCAGGCGATTGAGTTTCCTGCGCAGCCCAGCTCCTTCACGACGTCGACGTCGAGCGTGACCTGTCCCGGGTCATCCCGAGAGGCAAACACCAACCGACGGATGTGGTCCCCGCCCCCCAGGGCCAGCACCAGCGCCCTCTCATGGCCACCCAGAGGTAGTGACCAGGCTTGCGACAGACTCAGGGCTGCGCGGGCGCCGGATCCGCCGCACCGGAATCCTCAGTGGCCCCCGAACGGCCACCTTGGAGGAAGGCCTCAGGGTCCGGAAACTCCTGGGTCTCGAAGGTGGGGAAGATTCTCTCGGCTGGCACGGCCTCGATCGAGTCAGGCTCAGACGTGGCCGCGCCCCCAGGAGGACTCGCGGACCCGCCACGCGGCGGGCCCCCGGTGGCGGCGCCATCGCCAGCAGCAACCTCGCCGACGGGACCTGCAGGCGCGACAAGTGCCCCCTCTGGCGGGGCAAGAATTTCCTACCGCAGCTCCGTGGTGTATTCATCGACCGCCTCCGGTGACGGAGCACCCCCGATGTGACCACGCCGATGTGGACGAAGCTGTCACCGGAGCTGTCGCTCTTTCGCAACACCTCCTTCGTGCCCGGAGTTGCCGCGTCCCATTTCTGGGGAACCCCGACATTGGGGAACGCCGAGGCTCGTCGTGGCGTGGCCCCCGAAACTGGCGCGGCAACACCACGGTCGGCACGGCGCAAAGACTTCTCCGATGCGGGAACGAACGCCTTGGCAGTGGCGACGTTGAAAGGCGAAGCAACAAACGTCAGACGACGAAGCAAACCAAAGGCAGAAGCCAAGAGGGGCACTCACCCTGCCGCGAAGATACGTGGTCTCTTGGCGCACGACAACGGCGTCGACGACCACGCCGAAGACCTCTTGGGGCCAGACGCCGGCGGGACGCCCTTGTCCCACCGCCGCGGCTGCAGCCTCGGCGCAATCCCCGCCAACCGCTCCCTCCCGTCGCGGACGGGGAGGGTGACGGCGGAGGCGTCACAGAACCTGACTCCTCGACGTTCGGCGGAGGCACCGCCCACGGAGGACGCAGCGTCAGGCGGTCCCCTTGAGACGGCCGCGGCCCGGGAGAAGCGGAACCCTGGCTCCGCGACCTCCTGCTGCAGTCGCTGCGGGGCCGCGACGCGCTGCACTCGCTGGGTGTGCGGCGGTCCCCCGGGGGCACGCGGGCTCGATCCCCGCCGTGATCACCCTGCGAGGAGTGACGTGATGCCCTGTCACAGGGGGCGCCAGCGCCTCGTCCGACCTCAGGCGGCACAGGGCCAGAGACGGGCCCTCCCGACGGGCCCGGGAAAGCTCTTGCGGACGGAGATGGGGTCTTCCCCACTGTTCCTCCTGTTCATGACACCCCCGCGGCGACATCATCATCATCATCGCCATCATCCTCATCAGAGCTCCCCGGCGGCGGCTCAGGGTCCTCGTCTGAGGACACATTCCTGTCCCCCGCCCCTCTCCGTTTCTTCCGGGCAGCGTTACGGGCGCACTTGGCGTTCTCCTCCGCCCTCCACGCGCTCATGGCGGTCCTTCAGCTCCTTGAGCCGGGCTGCGCGAGCACGGTTCCGTCTCCTGACCTGCAATGCGAGATGTCCCAGCTCCTGACCTGCCAAGCGAAGCGCATGAAGGATAACCAGAGATCTGGAGGAAGACGGGGAGAAGGAAGCGAAAAAGCTTACCAGAGCGATAATGCCCCTGTCTGGGAGCATTGTAAGAAGGTTGACCGGCGGCCAATCTGGGCAGCCGGCGACGGCCTGACGCACGTGGCACTGAACCTCGGCCTCCGAAGGCAAGGGGTCAGCCGTCACCGTCCCCGCGAAGGGAGGGGAGAATTGATTTTAACCCCCCCAGCTCGCGCGCCTTTGATCTTAAGCCCCTTTGTTCGTTTGCCTTCCTCTGAACCCCCCCCCCCCCCCCCCAGTTCTGTCTACTTGTTGCTGGTACCCCTTTTGGCATTGTTAACAACTTTGTTAGTGTATAACTAACATATTGAAATAGGAATAGACAAAAGTACCCCTCTGTTTGAAAGGCACATCTTTGTACCTTGTCCGAATTTTCAAACCATAAAATATTTTGGCCAAATAAGAAATGACATGATTTTCAGATAGACAGAAAAAATCAGAAAATTCACACACCAAAACTCATGCATACATCAATTAGAACAGGGGAATATGATGTTACCTTTTCAGATCCATCACACCCCTTAGTCAATCCAGCCCCTCCCACTCAAATCCCATGCCAATCACACACACAAGACCTAGGTTTCCATGATTTAGAAATTGTACCAGAAGAAGAGCACAAAATCTGTGAAGAATACAAGGGGGGAGAGGTTGCCTTACCTTGGGCCAGCGATGGAAGGTGGCGGATGGGGAGAAACGCGGCGGAGCAGGGCAGCGGACGGCGGGCGCAGCGGCTCTGGCGGCTAGCGGCTAGGTTGAGTCAGGAAGGGGAGGGGAGATAGAATGAGAAACGGGCCAGGCCTCGGGCCTCTGTCTCGTGAGTTTGAGGAAAATTGGACGAGGGCAGATTTGGCAATTACAAATTTGTTAAGTCCAGATTCTTTCCTTATGCGCTAAATCCAGAGATAACAGCGCTAGAGGGGCAAGCGAGCCAAAATTAGGCTGCGTCGGGGGCTTCAGAGGAAGGCAAACGAACAAGGGGGCTTAAG
Source organism: Triticum aestivum (assembly GCF_018294505.1). Classification (NCBI taxonomy): domain Eukaryota; kingdom Viridiplantae; phylum Streptophyta; class Magnoliopsida; order Poales; family Poaceae; genus Triticum; species Triticum aestivum. The sequence continues at coordinate 356,796,285 of NC_057802.1, read as the reverse complement.
ATCAAAGGCGCGCGAGCTTGGGGGGTTAAAATCAATTCTCCCCGAAGGGAGCCCGGTCCGCGGTCATCTCGAACAGGCGAAGGGCGGGCCGCCGTAGCGGCACGACCCCTCTCGCAAGGTAACCACCAATCACGGTGGCGAGGTCCACCCCTCGGGCCTGAAGGGCCGTGACTGCCGCGGGGCAGCCATGGAGCAGCTTCGCCTGCTTCTTCTTCTCCGGCCCATCGGACCACGCGGCCGGGGTGGTGTCGTGAAGACCCCCGGTGAACACCGGCAGAGGGCACTCGGGATCGTTCTTGAGGTAGAACCACTCTGAGCGCCACCCGCTGTTGGAGCTCGTCAAGGGCCCGTTGATAGCCATCGGGTTTCCCCCGCTTGAGCCGGATGCCAGTGCACCCGATCGTCGGCGGGTTGTGGCTCTGCTCGTCCTTCAAGCAGACAAGCATGAAGAAGTTACGGAAGAGATGCCAGTGCGCCTCGATGCCCAGGTATCCCTCGCACATCGCCTCAAATGCCACCAGGTGCTGGATGCCATTCGGGTTGAGGTGCTGCAGCTCGAGGCTGTACTCGTGGAGCACGGCGCGGATGAATCTCCCCGCCGGCACGGAGAACCCGTGCTCATGAAAGGCGACAAAGGAAACCACGTACCCCTGGGAAGGTCGTGGGGAGTCCTCGAGCATCGGCTTGATCCACTCCCGCGCCTCGGTCAGGCACGGGAGCATCCCTGCATCGACGAGCGCTCGCAGCTTCGCCTCGGAGACGGTCGAGCACTGCCAGTTCGACATGGCCGCGCGCGGGGAAGAAGCCGGCGTGCAACGGCGGTGTGGGGACAAAGGTGAATCGAGATCTGAAAGCCTTGCGAGGCGATGGAGATGGCTAGTGCGCGGATGGGTGAAGAGAACCCCTGGGGGCTTCCCCCCTCGACATAAAGGAGGAGAGAGGCACGGGCGGCAATGATTCAATGCCCGGGCCCGCCCGATAGAGCGTGGGGCCTACTTCCTCACGCGTCGCGTTAGCCTGAGGCCCCGACTTGCGACTGGGTCAAGGGCTTTGGGGGCAGCTTCATCTGCCACACTCATCCCCCTCCACTCACTGGACTCCCTCTAACATAAAAAAAAAAAAGACTTGTACTGCTACGCTCAGGGGACGAACCCCCCACAGCAGAGGCGGCGAGGTGTTTTTTCTCTCCATCTGGCTACCATGGATCTCCTTCGAAGCGGGGTGAGGCCTATTTATAGAGTCGCGGCGGTCAAGCCCTATGCGAGGAGCGGCGCGGGGGCGACGAGGCTTACAGTGCAAGCCGCCTACCCCGCCCCTGGGCCGCGGTAGCGGAGTAACGGCCCGGCCCCGTCCCGTCAAATCAACTGAAGATGGGCCATGGCCATCGACGCCAGGTCAAGTCCCGCTGCCAGTCCACGTCACCATCAAAAGGCGAGCCCGCCTTCACCGAAGCAAATAAAAAACCCAGTGGCAGAGTCCTTGACTCTACCGCGGGCTCGGGGGCTACACCCGGTGGGTGCGCTCGCGCGCCCCCACCGAAATGAAGCAAGGTCGACCGAGAAGCAGCGTGGTTCACTAAGCCTAAGGGAAAATCCATCATTTTCCCTCAAGCTCGGGGGCTACTGGCGAGGGGATTGGCCGGGGGTAATTAACCTAGCCCCTAATCCCTCAATCACCAAGACTAATCAAGGCCCGCAACGAGCGAGGCCCAACATCAAGGACAAAAGGCCGGCCCATGTCCTTGCACGAGCAGGGAAGCTGGGCATCAGCCTAGGCCCCCTCTGCGGGGTCACGCGACCTAGCGTCACGAGCCAAAATCTCCGCCTCGCACGACCTGAGAGGCGACGTCGAGTTAGCAGGTGTGGCGTGTCAGGGCCGCAGGGCAGAAGAATCTTCGCTGTCAGGTAATGATGCGATCTTCCCCCGCGTGGGGGGAGGCGCTGCAAGGACAGGCGAATCCTTCGCCCCTAAGACATCGAGTAAGCCAGCCTCGCCCAAGCAGGCTTCAAAAGCTAAGTCAGGAGCTCACCCAGGGATTCCTCGACCTATCAAGCGAATAGCGCCGGTAGCTCGAGCTCGATCGCCCCGAGGCGAGAGCCTACAGCCTACACCGTCCTATGGTACAGCTACCACGACGGGACGTTGTACGCCCCCAATCCAAGACGAAGGACTGCAGAGCGGCACTGTTCCAGCACTGTCGCAACACTGTAGCACGACGTTTTTACCTAACTACCCCTTGTAACCTTGCCTTCCTTGAACTATAAAAGGAAGGGGAGGAATCCACGAAAAGAACGGGCAAAAAACGAAAGAACCCAACATACAACCGAGCCGGACGAGCCAGGACACCCGGTCAGGCTCGCTCGCTCACACGAACACGCAGTACCAAGTACCGAACCGCAACACCACACACATAGAGACTTGGGATCAGGTCCTCTCTCGCGAGCCGCTTGTATCTCCTACTGCAAGTTTTTCCCATCCGGGCATAAAGAACACCACCAGAACTGGACGTAGGGAGCCCCGTGGCGCCCGAACCAGTATAAATCCTTGTGTCTCTTGTGCTAGCCGTCCGGATCCGACACGCGATCGTACTAAATTTACTTGCCGATGGTATAGAACCCCGACAGGACGTCCTCTCATACTATGGAGGCAGTAGAAGAACAACACATGAGGTTGTTGGAGAAGGGTAAAGGTGAAACAATAAAAGGTAGATTTGATAGATTCGATCGTGATACCCTCAATCGGCCGTGGTCCTTTATATTTATAAAGTGGAGAGGTCTTGCTCTGACTTGGGTCGAAACCCTAACAAATTCCATATTAAAATACAACTTCTACACGGATTCTACAGACCTAAACCGGTCTGACCGCCTGGACCCACCGGTCTTACCGGTGTACCCGACATGTAGATCTTCTGGTAACCATATCTCTCTCGTCCGAAGTCTGAATCAGATGTTCTATATATGAACCTTGATCTGCTCGACGAAAACTATCCAAAGGTGAAGTCCAAGGACCAACCATTTGTTCAACAAATCTCATTGAAATGGTTGGAGTGACTGTTTGCTCAGTAGGCAAATACTACTACCTCCATGCTACAAATAAGTTAGTTTTGGGCTTATCCTATAAAGTCGACTATTTCAAACTTTGACTATAAATAAATTTTAATGTGTTGCACTGTGAGATGTGAATAGTATGAATAGATTTATCTCGAAACATTGTTTCACAAAAGTATATTTTAACTATGTTTCAAAAATAGTCTACAACAAAACAAAGTAGTCAAAGTTGCATCTCGAAGACCATGTCGATGTTCAAAACGAATCTACTTCTGGGATGGATGAAGTATACTTGCAAATGGTTCTCTCTAATCTTTTTTTAAGAAGGTTCTCTCTAATCTCTCGCCATTATTCTTGCAGGATCTGTACTGGAGCATATTGAAAGACTCGCCATTATTCTTGTAGGATCTGTACTGGAGCATATTGAAAGACGCTGGCACCTCAGCAGACTATAAGTTCACATCTATTGCCCTTACCATGCTTTTGTTCCGGGTAGGCTGATAACTGATAATGTCCTCCTGGCTCGCACTACCTTAGAAACAAAAGGAAAGGTAATATAGGGCTGGCTGCTATAAAATTAGACATGAGTAAAGCATATGACAGAGTAGAATGGCCTTTTCTTGAGAAAATTATGCGAAAATTGGGATTCGCTGCAGCATGGGTTGATTTAATCATGAAATGTGTTTCCACAGTCAGCTATAGAGTGAAGATAAATGGAGAGTATTCAGAACAATTCAGGCCTCAACGGGGTTTGCGTCAAGGTGATCCCCTATCACCATACCTATTTATTTTATGTGCCGAGGGTCTGTCAGCTCTTCTCAAGCAAGCTGAAGAAAGAAGGGAGATACAAGGCATCCGAGTATGCCCTGGGGCTATTTGTGTGAGCCACCTTTTCTTTGCCGATGATACATTGGTCTTGCTAAAAGCTACAAAATCAGGAGCCCAAAGCTTACAAAGGATTCTACAGCTTTATGAGGAAGTCTCGGGTCAGATGATAAATAAGGATAAGACGACAGTTATGTTCAGCCCCAATACAACTGAGGAGATTAAGAAGCAAGTACTGACAGAACTAAATATTACGAAGCTCGCTAGTAATGAAAAATATTTGGGCCTGCCAGTTTATGTTGGGAAATCGAAGAAACGTATGTTTGAATACATTAAACAAAAAGTGTGGACACGAATTCAAGGCTGGCAAGAGAAGCTGCTTTCCAAGGCTGGTAAAGAAATCATGATAAAAGCAGTTGCTCAAGCCATTCCTACATATGCTATGTCCTGCTTCGAACTGACAAAAGAGCTATGTGAGGAGATTTCTTCCATCATCGGGAGGTATTGGTGGAGTCAGCAAGATAAGATGAATAAAATCCATTGGGTCTCTTGGGAGAAAGTGACCAGATCGAAAAGCAAGGGTGGCATGGGATTTCGGGATCTGTACACATTTAACATTGCTATGTTGGCTAGGCAGGCTTGGAGAATCCTTGTGTTTCCAGATACCTTATGTGCACAAGTACTGAAGGCCAAGTACTTTTCAGATAAATCTATCCTTAAGGCAACTGCTAAAAAAGGCATTTCATATACATGGAGGAGCATTCTTAAAGGGGTGCAGTTGCTGAAGGAAGGTCTAATCTGGAGGATTGGAAATGGTGATACAGTGGATATTTGGAAAGATCCGTGGATACCAAGGAATTTCACAAGAAGGGTCATTACACCTCGAAGGGGATCCATCCTTCAGAAGGTTGCTGATCTCATTAATCCTATCACTGGATCGTGGGATGAGCAGCTAATTACAGAAACATTTTGGGAGGAAGACGCTAAATTTATTTTATCGATTCCACTATTCGAAGATACGGAGGATTTTCCAGCCTGTCATCCTGATCCCAAGGGGCTTTTTTCGGTGAAAATCGGCCTATTCTTTAGGCATCAAAATCAGGGATCAAGTAAATGGGGCCGATGCATCACCCTCTTCTGATGCTGCCAGTAGCTTCAACTGGAAGAAAATTTGGAACTTGAATGTTGCAACAAATAAGGTGAAAGTGTTTGTATGGCAGCTGGCCCACAATTCCTTGCAAGTTAAAATGAATATTGCTAAAAGAGGGGTTAATCTCGATACTCTTTGCCCTGTTTGTCACAGACTTGACGAAGACATCGGCCACCTATTATTCAAGTGCAAGGATATGCAGTTATGTTGGCTGCTCCTGAATATGGAGGAGGTGAGAGCATGCCTGGTATCACAAGCATCTGTTAAAGACATGCTACAGAAATTGTGGAGCCTCCAAGGTGATGTGCAGCAGAAAGAAAGTAATCTTACTAATGTGGTGCTGGTGGTCTATGAGAAATAAGATGAATGCAGGGGAGAGAAAAAAGAGTGCCCAGGAAGTGGTTAATGATGTCATGTTCCACATGCAGGCCTGGAACTCTGCTGTCCAAGGTAACACTTGTAAAGTTCAGAAGGACAGCAAACCAAAATGGAGAGCTCCTCCGGAGGATTTTTATACTAAAATAAATTGTTATGGGGCATTCTTCTCTGATCTTAATAGAGGTGGTTGGGGCTTTGTTATACGTGATTCTGATGGGCAAGCTGTGGCCGCAGGTGCAGGTCTGGAAGAGCATTTGATAAATGCACAACACTCTGAAACTGTGGCTTGTTTGAAGGGCATTGAGTATGCTGCAGCTATGGGCATTCAACGTATCATTTTGGAGACTGATGCATTGTTAGTGGCTAATGCAAGCACTATGTTTAGAGAAATCAGAGTGAGAATGCTATCTGATTTTGTTGAGTGTTGTGTTTCTCACTGCCCTCGGGCTTGTAATTCAGTTGCTCATACAGTAGCTGCGTAAATGGACCTGTGTATTGGCAGGACCAACTTCCTGAATCTGTAGCTTTGATGGTGTCCAGCGAATTGTCTGGATAGATGTTCTAATGGAAGTTATTTTCCATTTCAAAAAAAAAACTTCTTTGCTGGTGCTGGTGCTGGTGCTGCTGCCGGATGTACTACTCTGGTCATCATCTATCCGCTCGACATTGCCCACACTCGTCTTGCAGCCGATATTGGCCGGAAAGACACCCGGCAGTTCAGAGGCATTCGCCACTTCATCCAAACTATCTATAGGAAAAATGGCATCCTGGGCATCTACAGGGGATTACCAGCATCGCTCCAAGGGCATATATTTTGGAGGCTTTGACACTGCCAAAGACATTCTGGTTCCTCTAGAGTCCCCCTTGTGGCAGCGCTGGGTTGCAGTGGATGATGATGCAATCGGGGATGGAGGTGCTCATGTACAGCAGCACCCTCGATTGCTCAAGGAAGAAACTTGTGTAGGAGCACGGGTGCGGCTGCCATACTCGGGGATGCAAAGGACTGTTGGTACCGCTACGAAGAAGATGACGGTGACTCCTCGCAAGATGAAGAGAAAGTTGCTGCGGCGGCCGATGGCTCCTATGGAGTTGACACAAACTGGTACGTTGACAGTGGTGCTACCAACCACATCACCAACGAACTCGAGAAGGTCACCATGAAGGAGAAATATCGTGGCAAAGATCAGATTCATACGGCCAGTGGTGAAGGTATGGGCATACGTCACATTGGCCACTCAATTTTTAATACCCCTAGTCGTAAAATTCATCTCAAAAGAATCTCGCATGTTCCTAGTGCTCATAAGAATCTTCTCTCCGTTCATAGAATTGCTATTGACAATCATGTTTTTCTCGAGTTTCATCCTTTCTTCTTTTTGATCAAGGATCAGGCCACGAAGAAAGTTCTCTATCGAGGTAGATGTGTTCGAGGGCTCTACCCGTTGATTCCGGACTTTAGAAGATTCAATAAACAAGCTTGTGGTGCTATCAAGCTGTCGTCCACACGATGGCATGATCGTTTAGGACATGCCTCTTTTTCTTTGGTTGAAAAATTACTTAGGAAAAATAAGCCCCCGTTTGTTGGTGAGCGCAATATTGAAACTATTTGTGATTCATGTCAGTGTGCTAAAAGTCATCAATTACCGTATCCCATCTCTACTAGTGTCTCCACCAAACCTTTGCAATTGATCTTTTCTGATGTGTGGGGGCCTGCCCCCTCCTCTGTTGGTAGACACACGTACTATGTAAGTTTTATCGATGACTATAGCAAATTTTCATGGATCTATCTTCTCAAAAAAAGATCCGATGTGTTTCAAGTTTTTCACAACTTTCAAGCACTCGTTGAAAGAAAGTTCGACAGTAAGATCATTGCTGTCCAATCGGATTCGGGAGGGGAATACGAGAAACTCAATTCCTTCTTCCAAAACATAGGCATATCTCACCATGTATCATGCCCACACGCTCACCACCAAAACGGGTCAGCCGAACGCAAGCATAGGCACATTGTCGAGGTTGGTTTGGCCCTCCTCGCAGGAGCCTCCATGCCTCTCAAGTTTTGGGATGAGGCCTTTCTCACAGCCGTCCACATCATCAACATGCTACCTAGCCGTGTCATCAACAATGAAACACCTATGGAACGTCTCCTAAATACAAAACCCGACTACACCTCTCTCCGTGTCTTTGGCTGTGCGTGTTGGCCAAATCTTCGGCCTTACAATAACCGCAAGCTCATGTTTCGGTCAAAACGGTGTGCTTTTCTTGGATATAGCGCCCAACACAGAGGTGTCAAGTGCCTTGACATCTCTACTGGTAGGGTATACATCTCACGTGATGTTGTTTTTCATGGGACAAAATTCCCCTTTGCGGATCTTCATCCTAACGCCGGTGCACTACTCTGCAAGGAAATCTTGCTTCTACCCTCTCATCTTTCCGGCTATGATCAAGGGGGCATTACAAATTGTGATGATCATATGTTGACTAACCCTACTAATAGCCTCCATGAGTCTTGTGATGATGCAGGAAACAGTGCAAAAATCGCAGCAGAAAACAATGAAGAAAATGGAGCAGCAGGCCCTTATTTTATGTGTCCTGGCTCGGGGGACATATCTGCCTCGGGATCGCCCCAGGTGTTGCAGCCATGCAGCAGATCTTCCTCGGGATCCGCGTCTGGCAGCGATCCTGCCGGGCTAACCACGATAGGTGCAGACGGGCGCGCGGCCGAGTCCGCATCAGCCACGCGGCAGAGGCTGGCGGGCTGCAGCGCTTCCCCTCGCGCGCACGACTCCGCGCTCGACAAGCGGCAGGCCGGCACTGGCTCGGGCCGTGTCCAGCGGGAGGCCCAACTACGTGTGTACACGCGGCGCGCCGCTGCTCGTCAGTCGGGCGCGGGGACAGATTCGATCAGCTCAGGGGCCATGCAATCATTGGGCCATGATGATTCGTCCAGGCCCAGATCTTCTGCGGCGAAATCGTTCCCCGCACCACGATCCACCACCACAGAAGATCCAACCCCGACATCGCCTGGTGACGCTGCTGGCTCTGGAGGCCCGCGCGGATCCTCCTCGGGATCAGGCGAGGATCAGCTTGATCCAGACCCGGGATCTTCTGCGCCGGATCTCTCTACAGAAGCTCCTGCTGCCACTCCTCCACGTCGAACACGAGTGCAACAAGGGGCAATTAAACCTATTGATTATAAACATGTTACAAAATATGGGCTGGTATGTTCTACAGGTGAACCAGGAGAACCCAATACCCTTGAAGAAGCTTTGGGTGATGCAAATTGGAGAAAAGCAATGCATGATGAAATCATAGCACTTAAGAAAAATAGAACATGGCATCTGGTTCCTCCACAACGAGGTAAAAATCTTATTGACTGCAAATGGGTCTTTAGGATAAAAAGGAAAGCTGATGGAACCATTGACCGTTACAAAGCTAGACTCGTTGCAAAGGGTTTTAAACAACGGTATGGTATTGACTATGAGGACACGTTTAGTCCAGTTGTAAAAGCTGCTACTATTCGTCTTGTTTTGTCCATTGCTGTGTCCAGGGGATGGAGTCTACGTCAGCTAGATGTTCAGAACGCGTTCCTCCATGGTGTTCTGGAAGAAGAGGTTTACATGAAACAACCACCTGGGTTTGAAAACACACGTGCACCACTTCATGTGTGTAAGCTTGACAAGGCATTGTATGGACTAAAGCAGGCTCCAAGAGCATGGTATTCTCGCCTCAGTAAGAAGATGCAAGCACTTGGTTTTGTTCCTTCAAAGTCTGACACTTCATTGTTTATTTATAACAAATCAAGTATATCCATATTTGTTCTCATATACGTTGATGATATAATTGTGACAAGTTCATCTGATGAAGCAATAACTGCACTGTTGAAGGTTTTGAGTGCAGAGTTTGCTCTCAAGGATCTAGGAGATCTACATTATTTTCTTGACATTGAGGTAAAGCAACACAAGGATGGCCTTCACCTCTCTCAAGAAAAATATGCAACAGACTTGGTAAAAAAGGCCGGTTTGCAAAGTTGTAAGCCTGCACCCACTCCCCTATCTAGCACAGAAAAATTATCCCTTGCTGAAGGAGAGCCTCTGAGTTCAGAAAATGGTACAAAATACAGAAGCCTGGTAGGTGCACTTCAGTACTTAACACTGACTAGACCAGACATCTCCTTTGCTGTTAACAAAGTATGTCAGTTTCTCCATGCACCTACCACTGTTCATATGACTGCTGCAAAACGTATAGTAAGATATGTGAAAAATACGTTGAATGTTGGCCTAAATTTCAACAAATCATCCTCTACACTTATCAGTGCCTTCTCTGACTCTGATTGGGCTGGATGTCTAGATGACAGACGTTCAACCGGTGGCTTTGCAGTTTTCTTTGGACCTAATTTGATATCTTGGAGTGCAAGGAAGCAAGCCACAGTTTCAAGATCCAGTACAGAGGCAGAATACAAGGCATTGGCAAATGCAACAGCAGAAATCATATGGGTGCAGTCAATTCTAAAGGAACTAGGTATGAAAAGCACTAGAGCTCCATGTTTATGGTGTGATAATCTAGGTGCTACCTACTTGTCAGCAAATCCAGTTTTTCATGCCAGAACTAAACACATTGAGATAGATTTTCACTTCGTTCGAGAAAGAGTTGCAAACAAACTTTTGGATATTCGGTTTATTCACTCTCAAGACCAAGTTGCTGATGGCTTTACCAAAGCTCTACCCACAAGAAGTTTTGAGGACTTCAAGCATAATCTCAACTTGATGAAGTTGTGATTAAGAGAGGGTGTTAAACGTGATATATTCTGCACGTATATACCTTGCGTACGAGGAGAGGAGACCCTTGCTAACCGCATGAGGAGTAGTTAGACGTGCATCATATTACGGCCAGTCGTACGCCTTCCCTACCCTAGCCGCCGCCACGCCTGGCGACTAGGGAGGCGATTTTCTTCCTCCGATCTTAGTCGGCCAGGGCGTTTGCCCCCTCTCCCTCCGGCTGCTCCGGCGGCAGGAGGGAGGGGGGACCCGTTCCTCCGCTCTATAGTTAGGTTTTGGATTTGTAGGTCGTGGTGCGCCGTTGGGGTGGTGGGAGCGGCGCCCGGACGAATAAATCTGCCTCAGCTTCACTCCCACACCGGCGGTGTCCTTCATGGCGGCGTCTCGGAGTTGATGGCATCGTGTGTTTGCCGATCCTTCAGATCGGCTGTGTTAGGGTTCATGGATGGTGTCGGCGAGGTGGCGGCGGGGACTCCATCAGGTGTGTCTCTCCTTCTGCTCTGTCCCCGTTGCTGTGGCGTTGTCTCCGACGTCATGGTGGAGCAGGGAGGTTTTATCGTCCAGGAGTACGCGCAGACGGTTGTCTGCGCAAGTGACAGCTGGAAGATGGTGCATCCCGTGCTAGGTTTTTGGTTGGTGGCTGACAGTTTTGGTTTCCTCCTTCGACGTCGTTGTCGTGCGGGGGTGTCAGATCTAGAGTTCGATGGCGTGTCCGGGGACATGTTGCCCCGGTCTGATTCTTTCAACGGCAATGGTTTTGCTTCTGGCAAACTACTTTCGAGGTCCGTAAAGCTGCTGATCAGCGATGGGGCCGCGTCGAGCTCGGGTGAAGAGGTGATCTGTTTTCTTTCCCTTTGGTGGCCGCTTCGGTGGTGTCGGAGGAGAGGAACAGGCACTGGTATTTTGTATAGGATTATCCTATCCTTTCAGTCTTGTAATGTTGGTGCTTACGTGCCTTGTAACCGGATCTTTATTATAAATGAGACACGTATTACCATGCAAAAAAAGGAGTAGTTAGACAAGATACTCATGTAATCTTTATCTTCTTTTATCTCTTGTATTTCTTCTCCTCCAAGATGTATCTCCACAACAACTTGTACGCATATCCGGGCTTGCAACCCATCTATATAACATGGAACACGTCGGCCAGGAAAGGCAAGATGTTTACCGCAAGTCGCACAGTTCAAACAAAGGAGTAACCAACAAGCAAAGATTTCTAAATTCTAAAGTAGTGGCCGAGTGAATTATTGGGGAACAGAAAGGCACCAAGGAGAACAGCATACTAGTATGTTGAGTATTGCAGCTACTCTGAGAGGCAGAGGTCTTGGGTGGCATCGCAAATGTGGAACCCGAGATGTCCGTACTGCATGTTCTATTTCCACCTTAGGGGAAGTTGCTATGACCTCTGTAGAGTACGAATGGTCCTTGGACCCCAACGAAGCATTGCTCTGGTGAGGAAACCCATTAAACAAAAACATGAGTTAAGTTGTGCCTGTTAATGATGATGGAACAGAAATCCAGTAGACCAAAAATCATATACCTTTGCCCTTCTCATAAAATCTCTTTGAACAGTCAGTGCATCAGATTTGCGATCAGTTTCTAATGATGAAAAATCAGACTCTTCAGTGGAAAAGGAAGAGTCCTCCCTGCAAAAATAGTATATTACTATTTTTTTAGTGAATTAATTCAGAGAACATACATTTAACAACTTATTTAAAGGGTTTCAACCTTCTGTGCTGAACATTCCAGCCGCCTTCACCGTCCAAGGACAAAACAATATCATGAAATGCAACTAAAGCTGGGCGATGAGATATTGTTATGCAAGATGTACCCATAGCTCGAACCTTCTTGCAAAAACGTTCTTCCATATCAGTCGTTACAGCACTAGTGCACTCATCAAGTATGGCAAACTTTGGCTTATGGTAGAATAACCTGGCCATTCCCAGTCTTTGTTGCTCACCAAGGGACAGCTCATCACCCCAGTTAACTTCCTTATCAAGAGGATAGCGTTCTAGCAAGTATTCCAGGTCAACCTGTGAAACGGGCATGGTTAGAAATCCAGCAGGTTCATGTGCTAAGTTGCACCTCAAGCCTAAAGAAGCCACAATACCAATGCAAATATCCAACTTAGAGAGCATTACATTCTTTAGAAGGTCCACCATGCCATCATAGGTAAGAGATTCAATCTCCTGATCTTCTGTAAGAGGGTAGATTAGTTGTTCACGTAGTGTCCCAACAGCTGTGTAAGGTCTTTGGGGGACATAAAAGATCTCCTTATTCAGATCTGAACCAACACCAGGTTTAACAATGTGGCCAGATACCAGTGGCCACAGACCCCCAAGGACCCGGAAAAGGGAGCTTTTTCCGCTACCATTGGGACCTGGAAGAAGATAAATCCGTAAAATTGTAAATATAGTGAGACATAGGCTTATGAAAACAGATGTTTTGTGCAAAGATGTATATGAGTTTGAGATCATGATGAGACATACAAAAAGGAATCTAAAATCATCCAAGAATACATGTGGAACATTTCAACGCTATCCTTCAAGCAGGTGTTATGCCAGGTGGGCCGGCCACAGGCCTAGCCCAACGAGCACTGTAGCACTGCAAATAGGATTAGTTAGTTTGTTAGGATAGAGATAAGTTAGATGGATTTGGTTAGGATATTTGTTAAGGGTTAAGTCAGTCATCTGTATAAAAGAGATCCCATTGTCAGAGCCTAAAAGTAGTCAGAGCCTCCAAGGGAGGGTGAAGTATTCTTCGGGCTATCCCAAGTTCTACCATATCAGCGGGTGTCAAGACTGTACAGACTTCCTTATCATGCAATCAAATAGCTGCTGATTTACAAATGGTCTACAACATATAAAATAGAAATGCACATCAAGCAAAGGAAATATCTGTGGGGGGCTACACTTCAAATCAATTTAATTTTCATCACAGAGAGCAGTGTGCCAGTCAAGTCATAAGTTTAAATTCACAATAGCAAATGTTTGGTAGAAGAATATTACCAGTGTTCAAAAGATTTGAACCAGTTTCTACCCGGAGTGTCAAATCGTTGACCAAGATATTACCTGCAGGTGTCACTACCTGCAATCACTTCAAATCAGAAACTTGACAATAAAGCACATCAAGAATGAATATGATACTCCAGCCAGCATGTTTTCATTACCTTAACATCAGAAAATTCTATATGGTTTGCTTCACTGATATAATTTCCAGAAGGAGAATTGTGATTCAATGATTTATCACGAATACCAGACAGCTCACGTGAAACATCCAATAACTCACGAATTCGGTCTGCATAGCCACTGTGAAATTACATTGAAAGTCCATATGCATCACAATCACATTCTGATGGTGCAAAGTTCAGAACTCAAAAGCAGCATATGAGCAGAAAACGCGTCTGGAACACAAAAGGGGCAAGGAAGGACCCCATCAAAGTTTTCCAAACAGAAATCAAAGTCACTGTGTTTTGCAAGTAAGTTGACATTGTCCAGCTGTATTCTGCATAAAGTATGGTCTACCAAAATAATCATAAAGTTACTGTGTGTGTGTGTGTGTGCGCGTGTGTTTTGTGGACACCAGTTCAAAACTTTAACAGATCTGCCAATTTTCATGATCTCATACACTAGAATATAGGAAGGTCACCTAACACAAAATGCAACAGGTCAAATCAAATAGAGAATCACATCATAAGCTCCACAAATTGAAAGTACTTCTGAAATTAAATAATATCTAAATCACAAGTTAACAGCAGGATGTAACAATTTCCAGTTATGCTCCGTCCAAGCACTACACAAAATGACATAATGTCTTTGGCTTGGAAAAATGTTAAACCACTAAACAACAAAAAGCAAAAGTGAGATTCTTCCCTCTTCACAAAATGTGGATCATAGCACTAAAACAGTTTCATGAAAAAAGAAGTTATTTTCAGTGTGAAAGTCAGAAATGGAACAGGAAGTATCACTATTGTCAAATTACAACGGCATAAAAAAAGTAGATTTAATTAGATAGATGCACCATTGTTCAGTAACTTTTGGAGCAAAGGGTCACCTTCCATGATTCGGACCTATGGTGTAATGACGTAATGTTAACAATTTGTAAAATAGATGGAAAACTGTACCTCAAGATATTTAAACGTCTTGAACTGATAGAAAGAATCCCAAGGGACTGAAACAACGATATGATTACACTTGTGTGATATCGAAGATTGCTTAACATTTCAGCCCTTCCAAGGGTTGATGAATCAGGTCTAAGGTTGCCAGAGAAGAATGGTTCAATGATAAGGACAACTGCCACAGTGGCACCAAAATACTTCAGAAAGAAATCTTGAATCATGCCGAACCACCAGTTTTCATGACGCACAAGATTCAGATGCCCAACAAGAGCCTCAAACCTCTGCATAATATGAGATGCTTCTCTGTTCTCACCACCATAAAATGCCACACTCTCCGCATGTGTCTTAATCGTGAATGTAGTTGACGATAGTCTCCTTCCAGTTGTTGTTCCGTGGATTTCAGTTTTACAAAAGCAGGAGAAAATTTCCTTATCACCCCACCAGCAACTAGTACATATGCCTGAAAGCATTTAAATATAATAAAACTACCAAGTGATCAGTGAGGAAGAAACTGGCTGTCAATACAAAATACTAATAGCTTTCATAGAGGTTATTATAGGCTATCACATCTTATATAAGTAAATAAAGCATCGCTACCAAGATTTTCTATCAAGAATTTACCATAATCCAGACCATGTATTTTGGACTAGCATACGAACAGAGACGCCAGGTGTATATTAGCCCTTCTGCAACCGCAGCCAGATCATCCTGTACAAGCTCACTTAGTTCAGAAGAGAACTTTGGGATATCACTAGCAATCCTTTGCTCTGGATTTGATACTCGATGATCCACATATGACATTTTGTAATAAACCATATTCTGGAGATAGAGCAAACAAGAGTGTGAAATGTCTTGTCAAAATTGTATTTTAAAAGGAGAAGTGTTAAATAAATTAATGAAAAACATAGCTGCTAGCATGTGTACTAAAAGTGCACGCATGACTAAAAGCAACTGCATTCTCCTAATAAGGCATGAAGGAAAACAGGGAAAAATAGCTTCTAAAACCAAAATCAATTATAATCTTCACAACCTAACTGAAAAAAGTAATTAATGCTAGCATAAATTAAAAACTGGCAGGCAAATTCAACTAGCATAAAGAAAATGGGAGCACTAGAAAGGGTAAGATTAAAAAATTACTGGTAACAGCACTAGAAAAAAATGGTAAGCATATTTTTCATGCACCAACCGAATACTATAATTGACTATCATAGAAACGATATTCATCTTTAGATTGTAGGAGAATAGCACGTGATGAAACATAGTTCCCATTTTATGGAATTTCTTTTTTTTCTATGACATGACAGCTATGCGTTCTTTGCTGCACTGATCACTAGTTTTATAAATGGTCCCATAATCTATGACATAATACTGACAAGAACAAATTAGTATGTTGATAGATTAAGAACTTAGAAAATACTCTTTATTGGCATTCAAATTCTATAATACTCTTCATGGTATTCTGAGGAAATAATGCAATGATGCAGGTGAGAAATGTGTGCACTTGGAAGTAACACAAAATGGAACCAATGAAGAAACAAATTGAAGTAAAAGTACCTCAAAGTAATCAGCATCAACGATATCAGTTAAAATTTTCTTGAAACGCAAACTCAAAGACCCTGTCAAGTATTTTGATGTCTGATATAATGTGGATTGGAGGAAACATAATATAAGGTTTTCTATGATCAAGCGTGTAAATGTTGGGACACGCCGAAGAAATGCTGCTTTAAACAAAAAGCCTTGAACTTTTGCCAATCTATGCCCCACAGCAGTACGCAACACCTGGAAAAAAGAATGTGGTGCTGTAGATCATTAGTAAAGCTTCCAATACTGTCCAAAACTCCCAAAGGTAGACATTTGAAAAAACAGAAACTTCTAGCAATAGTTAAAAAAAGTTTCTAGCGACGATAGTACATATTATTAAATAGTCAGGATAAAATGTTTTTAGACATTCAAAATTTTACCATCAAAACATATGGAAAATGCATTAAACATAGATTGTTTCTTTTCTATTTCTTAGGAAAAAAATATTTTTGCTAACTTTCTTCATTGACATGGGATTGTTAGGTTGCTTTCCTTGTTAAGAAACTAGGATGAGTAATACAGATTTATTCACAAATGATTCCTTTATATGCTAGCAGCAGTAGGCCAGTTGCGACATTGGAATCACTTGTGAGTTGTGACAGGCCACAAGTTCCAAAAGTAGAATGCAATCATAGAAAATGGTGGAACTTACCGCTGTTAATACCAAGCCTAGAAGGAAGCGTGTGCCATTGGGACCAATCTTCTTCAGCAGGATAGCAGTTAGGAAATGCAAAGATTTAAGCCCACTCTTTTTACGCTTTGTTGCAGCCAATCTACCATTTTGACTCAACCCATCCCCTTTGGTGGCCAATTCACTGGCTTCGCTGCCATAATTTGCCTCTGAACGCCTCCTCTGCTGGCTCTGGCTTGACCGGGCATAGGCCAAAGCTCCACCAGCAATCAGCGCGCCAGAAACAACATCGAGAGTCCTCCTGGTTCCACACGAGAGACAGTGAGGAGGCAAACACTGCATTCCACGACGCAATTGGAAAGAATAGCAAGAAAAAAATAAGGGAGCAAACTCTGTGAGCAATCGGAGCAAACCTCCTGGAAGCCAGAAGCACCTGTCCGCGGTCCGTCAACTGCAGCAGCTGCAGAGACGGCATGTCGCCGCCGTGAGATGGCCACCCCGAGATCTCACGTACGGCAACAGCGCGGAATCAGGGCGTCCTCCCCTCGACACGGAGCATCGCTGCAACCGAATTAGACACAAGAAAAGTACAGAACTTTTAAGTCCAGGTCAAGTGAATGAGGCGCCGTCAGTACGGGAGAGGAGAGTAGGGGAGAGGAGATAAAAGAATGGACGAATTCGGGGGCGGAATCGGGCGAGCGGCGGGGCCTGTGGTGGGAAGGGAGAGCAGGCGGCGAAGTTAAGGCTTTACGCAATTGGAAAGAATAGCAAGAAAAATGGACTATCTCAACATGAATATATGTCAATACAATCAAGAGCATAGCCACACGGTACCAATCACTAGCAAGCATGCCCACAATCTAAAATGTAGCAAAATCTAGTGTTCACTATATATAGGAGAAGCTCATCCTAACCAATGCATGAAAATGAACATGTATACAATGCAACATGATATATCACAAAAAGCATGCTATGTACATCAAGATGCAAAGATGGCTACCCCTACCATGATACAAAGTGAATATACATATGCTACAAGTGAAGCTCCAAGACCCAGCTCAAAAAGGCAAACACACACCAAGCTCTCCTCGCAAGAAGGCAAAGATTGCTTGGTCAAGTGGTTTTGTGAAGATATCGGCTAGCTGGTCTTGGGTAGAAACGTGGGCAAGCTCTATGTCTCCCTTCTCAACATGATCTCTCAGGAAATGGTACCTCACCTCTATGTGTTTAGTTTTGGAGTGGAGCACTGGATTCTTGGCTACGCTTATGGCACTAGTGCTATCACATAGAAGTGGAACATGGGTAAAGCTCAAGCCAAAATCTCTCATGGCGTACATGATCCAAAGCAGCTGGGAGCAACAGCTAGCGGCAGCAACATACTCAGCCTCTGTAGTGGATTGGGCAACGCTAGACTGCTTGCGAGAAGACCAAGACACCAAAGAGGAACCCAGAAACTGACACTGCCCAGAAGTAGACTTACGATCCAACCGACACCCAGCAAAATCAGCATCTGAAAAACCATGGAGGGTAAGAGTCGAAGAAGCAGCATACCAAAGACCCAAGTCAGGAGTGTATTTCAAATACCTGAAGATCCTCTTGACGGCTTGCCTGTGTGAAGTCCTCGGCGAAGCCTGAAAACGAGCGCACAGACACACGCTAAATTGTATGTCCGGCCTTGTCGCCGTCAAGTAGAGGAGGGAGCCGATCATGCTCCGGTACTCCTTCTGGTCCACGGGTTCTCCGTCCTCGTCCGCATCCAAGGTTGTAGTCGTACTCATCGGTGTCGTCATTGGCTTGGAGTCGCTCATCTCGAACTTCTTGAGAATGTCCTTCGTGTACTTTCTTTGGTGCACGAATGTCCCGTCCTTGTGTTGCTTGATCTGCAGCCCGAGAAAGAACTGCAGTTCTCCCATCATCGACATCTCGAACTCCCTGCTCATATCTTCTGCAAACTTGGAAACCATAGCATAAGAGGAGCCACCAAAAATGATATCATCCATGTAAATCTGAACAATCAGAATATCAGTGCCATGCCTCAAGAGAATAAGTGTCTTATCCACAGCACCCATCTCAAAACCCATCCCAAGCAAGAACCCCTTCAACCTGCCATACCACGCTCTAGGTGCTTGCTTTAGGCCATATAGTGCTCGGTGGAGTTTATACACACGGTGTGGGAACTTCTCACTCTCAAACCCAGGGGGTTGCCTCACATACACTTCTTCCTCGATTACCCCATTCAAGAAGGCACTCTTCACATCCATTTGCATAACTTGAATCCTTTAGCAACAGCAAATGCTAGAAGGATCCGAATTGCCTCCAAACGGGCAACAGGAGCAAATATCTCCTCATAATCTATCCCCTCCTGTTTGTGTGTACCCCTGAGCAACCAACCTCGCCTTGTTTTTCACTATCTCTCCATCCTCACCCCTCTTGTTCTTCCAAACCCATTTGGTACCTATAGGATGGCAATTTGGCGGTGGTTCAACTAACTCCCACACTTGGTTTCTCTCAAAGTTCTCCAACTCTTCATGCATGGCATTGACCCAATCCGAATCAGATAAAGCGTGTCCAACATTTTTGGGCTCAAAAGAAGCAACAAAAGTAGAATGAGCGAAGTGAGAGATATTCTGTGACCTGGACCGGGTAGTGCGTTCATTCAAGTCACCTATGATCTTGGACGGAGGATGGTACTTTTGCACTTGCCGAGGAGCCTCACGCCTTGAGATTGCCTCCCCCTCAACAGCAGCTCCCACTAGTTCTTGCTCATGTACACGAGTCGATGTAGGAGTAGGGGATGGACCATCATCAAACATCATGGTGGTAGTGGAAGTAGGGGGTGCATGAGCTCCAAACGGTACACGAGCCTCATCATCATCTTCATCCTCATCTCCATCCTTCTCATCCTCAAAGATCGACTACCCCAGCTCATCATCACCTGCAAACTCAAAGACAATAGAGCTACATGGCATTGTCTCGTCGAAGGTTACCTCGCAAGTTTCATTGATTTGGTTAGTCTCAAGATTGAGCACACGATATGCTCTAGAATGACTCGCATAACCAAGGAAAATGCCATCAGAAGAGCGAGAATCAAACTTGTCAAGATTCCCTTTCTTAAGAATGAAGCACTTGCAACCAAAAACTCGGAAATGACTCACTTTGGAGGAACGACCATGAAAAAGTTCGTAGCAAGTCTTCTTCTTAAAAGCACGAAGGAAAATCCGGTTTGACACATGGCAAGCGGTATTAATCGCCTCAGCCCAATACTTCCTAGGAGTCCTATGCTCGTCGAGCATCGTCCTAGCCATTTCACAAAGTGTCCGGTTTTTCCTTTCCACAACACCGTTTTGACAAGCAACATAGGGAGACGAAAACTGGTGTTCAAGACCAAGATCTCGGCAAAAGGTTTCAAAGCGAGCGTTCCTAAACTCAGAGCCATTGTCACTGCGTATAGCTCTCATGGCCTTTCCATTCCGCTCATTTTTCAACCTTAAAATCATATCACGCACAAAACCAAAAGTCTCATCCTTCAAAGCCAAGAAAACACTACAAAAAAATACACTTCCGTGATGATACGTGTTTGTCACAGTAGGTCGCGTTTTCTGTCATGCATGTACATCCATGACAAATTTATGGCAGAATCAAGATAGTCATACCTGTGCTGTCGTAGAAGTGTTCCATGACATTGCCAAAATTATCATCACGGAAGTGTCCACTTCCATGACGATAAATCACGTGTCACAGAAGTGCTTTCGTCAAGGGTGACCGACACGTGGCATCCACCGTAACGGAACGCCGTTAAGCTATCGGGTCGGATTTTGGATCCGATAACCCGTTAACAGCCACGACCATTGCGGATTTTCCACGTGTAAAATTCTCATTGGCTGACGGATCCACGCGTCAGCTCCGCGTTGGCACAGGTGTCACTCATCCAACGGTCGAGATGGGCCTATGATATGTTGACACGTGGACCGGCTCAAAAGTGGCCCACAAAGTTTAAATGGGCCGACCCAACCGAAGGCCCATAAGATTTAGCGGACCATAATGGGCCGGCCCAGCTAAAGGCCCACAAAATTTAGCGGACCATAATGGGCCGACCCAGCTAAAGGCCCACACGATTTTGCAGACCATAATGGGCCGGCCCAACTAAAGGCCCACAAGATTTTGCGAACCACAATGGGCCGGCCCAGCTAAAGGCCCACAAGATTCTGCAGACCATAATGGGCCGGCCCAGCTAAAGGCCCAACATTCTCTGTCAAATCGGCCCGTTAACGGCCTGTCCTAAACTTGTCATCAACGCGGCCCATGGTCACTTCTGGACCATTAACAGTCCGCTAAGTAATTGGGCCGAATTACGACCCGGTGTATTTCCGGCCTGTTAAAGGTCCGGCTTCATTTGGGCCCATTTACAGGCCATCAAAACTTTCGGCCCATAAACGACCGTGAAGGATTTGGGTCATATTCGGCCATGTCTGACATTCGGCCTGTTAGAGGCCCACTATAGCTTTGGGCCACTTTCGGCCTGTTGTCATTTTCGGCCTGTTAATTACGCCGGACGTAAACCATGGGCCATATGTGGCCCAACGTCATATCGGGACCATTAACGCCCCATATAAAAATGATGATAATCTAGCCCGACCGAAGTTCCGGCCTGTTAAAGGCCCGTGTATTAGGTCGGCGCATTTACGGCCCGTCCGAATTTCGGCCTGTCAAAGATCCGCATCGTAAATGGGCCACCAATTCGGCCTGCTAAGTCCAGTGGGTTATTTGGCACAATCAGGGCCCAATCTCACTTTTGGTCTATTAAAGGCCCATGTTTTTATGGGCTCGAGATATTTACACCTGTAAACGGCCTGTTTTTACTGAGGGCCCAAATTATGTTTGCCTGTTAAAGGCCCACTATGGGCACAGGCCTACCAGAAAAATATGAAAGCTTATGCTGATTTAGGCCCAGATATTTTTAGTGGGCTACATGCCAATTTCGGCCCGTAATCGTTTTTAGCCCAATTGGAATGGGCTCGACGAATGTTGGCATGTTGGGCTCATACGAAGCTTTCGGCCGAATACATTACTAAGATAAACCTACACTATACAAAAATAGCATCGTAATTACTGCAGCCTGAGGCAGCATCATAAATGTTGTATCACAACAAAATAAATTCCAACCATACAACAAAAGGCCTGTTGGCATAAAGTTTACAGTCCTTCCAGATAAAAGCACCATCAGATGTATAGAAGCACATATCATTTGACCTGAGTGCTAATGTTTCAGGCTGTAGAATCTGATGGAGCAGCACTATCTCCACCTTTTTCCGCCATTGCTCTTGAACAACGAAGCGAATGTCTGATAGTCTGGTTTCAAAACCATTCATATCTTGACGACATTTCTCAACCACTATTCTTGTTTCCGAAACAACGTCCATTAGGGATTGGACTTGTGTCTGGAGCACAGATATATCACTCTTTCTAGCAGGAAGATTTTGTTCAGTAGGCGATTTGGACGAGGTTACCTTGACAACCAACCCAGAATTACGCAGGAAGGTGCTTTTTGCACTGTTAGTGGAGAGATACTGACGCACTGCAACAAGAGGTGACATTGTGCCTGTAGTAGCCTCGTCACCTTCAGGTGGTTGTGGCTGTTCAATCATTTGTTCCATAGCTTCCTGAAAGTTTGAACTTGTAGATTAGTGTATCAGATAAGTTACTAATGAGACAAAAACAAACAAAGTAGGTTAAACGTTTATACAGAACTTATTTTGGTGAACTACTGTAATACATTAGCATGTATTGTAGTGCCAACTACATAATAAAATCACTTTCGGAACATATGTCCATGTAGCATGCCTACTGTATTGTCTATTTCCTCACATTCGTTGACATCTAAGGATAAAGAGACATGGTTTAGAGTAGGATGAACATAGTATGACATCATTCATATCATGGGCAAACAGATATAAAACAAACAGGCTATTTTATCATTGTGTGCGCACGTGAACATAACAACTAGATTACAGATCAAGACCAAAAGAATATCCTTCATCTCTTTTAAACCATGTAAGGTGAAATGATACGTTAAGACAACTGTGAATAAAAGTGAACAGAGTAACTGACATTGGCTGCAAATCAAGTAGTTAAATGAACACATCACAGTACCAATCCGTTCAAGGCAGGAGGAGTAAGGACTTACAACAGCGGCTTGAACTGGTGTGCTCATGCCCTTCATCTTGCTGGGGTGGCAATCCTTGAAGATTTGCACTACATTCGGTTCAGGTTCTTTTTGGTCCGCACGGGATTTCCTCTGTATTTGGAACAAGTCAATATAGATATGATAATATGGCACAAAAAAAGAAGGAAGTAGCAGCTATTTACAAGAGGCTCGCAGTGTGCAATATAGCTACGAGATCCTGTTGTCTGTTGGAATTTCACTTTAGAACGGTTGGTTTTGTTCTTCAAACAGTTAGCCTACAAGAAGATACACTTGTAAGGCACATACATAAATACAAGTTCAATATGTGGTCTGATCAAATACATATAGCCTACCTGATACTTTGGATCAGACCAGTGTTTAACGAGGGCTGTCCAGTCTTCATCTGTAATATATTCCACTGGAGATGTTTGGGCGATTTCATTGTTAGCCTTGCCTTCAAAGTGAGATTTTCTAAGGTGGTACCGATACTGTCGCAGAGCAGACTGAAAAACATGAGTGCATGCTTGTTTAGTTGCATCATCTTTCGGATCCAACTTGAACCTCATCTGTTGAAAAAAGAATGTGAGTCTTATTAGGAGGAAGCTAGAAAGTATGGGACAAAGCAAGACAATATTACTAATTGCGATGAATAACATTACTTACGGATAAATGGTCAAGGAAGGTGTTAAACTGGGTATTGTCTTTCTCATTCCTGTACTGGATCCACATTGGGAGGATACGTGCATGACACCTAACGGCAACGGCTGCCTCTGATACTAACTTGGCTGACTCTGTAGCATCACGTGGCCTTTTTAAACCTGCCTCAAAATGGATCTCCATTCTTCCTCCTTTAGATTTTGTTAATCTGTCAAGCATTATCCCTGATGTCTGTTTCCGCTTGCGCCGTGGTGCTAGTTCAACAACGAATATGGAAAGTGTTAGTGTACATCAAACTGTGAGAGTACATATAAAGGAGCATGCAACTGCAACTTGACTCGGTCAGGTACCGTCTTGGTGTTGATGCTCATGAGGTTCATCTGATCTTGCCAAGTCCTGTTGTGTCAGCAGTGCTTCGGAAGTAGTGTTAGGTGTGAAGGCAGCTTGGGAACTGGCCAGTTCTGGAGCAAACGAACGAGTAACTGGTTGAGATGCTGGTACAGTTGAAGCGGATGCTGCAGCTGGTGGAGCAGGTGATACTGTGTTTGTCGATTTAGCCGGTGGACTTGGACCTTCTACTGCACTATAAGTACCAGCAGAATCTCGACGGCTGAACCTTTTCCATTTCACCCGACGAGTAACAGCACTCCCTACTATATTATTTTCCTTGCTCTTTTTTGACTTTGCCATGTCAAGCTGTACCCACAACACAAAAGAATAAAATCACTTTTCAGAACTCATTGATGCATGATACAGACAAGCAATACTTTGATGTAAGACAACCGTATGAGGATGGAATATGTAAGAAAAACAGGACGGCATGACATATTCACAACTACGATGTGCAAACTAAGCAGAAGGATTTTCAAGAAAATAGAAATAATGCAAGCTAGACACCATATGAAAGATGCAACCAATATTACTCTGCCAAGTTAAAAGTGTCTTGTCATAAGTGGCAATTCGAAAAATTAGAAGCAGTACAACGTAGAAATCAATGCAAGATGCAACCACTATCAAACTGCCATGTTAAAACCATCCAATCATGAGTGACTGATGCGGGATACACAACAGCAGTACTTTGATGTAAGAACATGGTATGATAGATAGATGCAGTGTATTCTAGACACAGAAAGCCATGTCATATGCACATGTATAACGTATGAACTCAGCACGTGCAACTTAATCAAAATAGAAGAAATACAGGCTAGACAACATATGCAACATGAAACCAATTATCACACTGTCAACTTAGAGCAAGCACCTGCGATGGTGGAGTATGGGAGATGAACTCATCATGTAGACTTGAGACTTCAACTTCATTAGCAGTAGCAGTGGCAAATCTAGAGAGTCTCTGTTTGCGTCGGTCCGGAGGACCACCAACATCCCCTAACTTACTCTTTTCCTTACTCTTTTCTGATATTGCCTTATGAAGTCGAAACCACAAGAAGATGAATAAAATTAGCTCTGCATAACTGGTTGATGCATGATACAGACGAACACTACTTTGATGTAAGGCAAGCGCAGGATAGGAGGATGGAATATATACAAAAAAAGACAGCGTTTCATATTCACACGTACGATAGGAGGATGGAATATGTATGAAAAAACAGTAAGCGGAAGGCATTTCAAAAAAATTAGAAGAAATGAAAGCTAGGCACCATATGAACATGCAACCAATATCACTCTATCAGGTAAAAAGTGTCTCGTAGTAAGTGCCATCTCAAGAAATTAGAAGCAGTACAAGCTAGAAGACAATGCAAGATGCAACCTACATCACGGTCCCAAGTTAAATGTGTCTTATGGGTAAGTGATCGTTGCAGGTATAAGTTGTAAGCTACGCAGATGCAATTCAACATAATCAGAAGCAATACAAACTAGACATCATACGGAAAACGCAACCACGTATAACAGTTCCAAGTAAGAGCAAGCACCTATGATGGTGGAGTAGGGGAGATGTGCTCATCATGTACACGTATGTTCTAGAAACAGGAACACGTGTCATATTCACAAGCATTATGTGTAAAGTAAGCAGATGCAATTCAAGTTAGAAGCAATACAAGCTAGACATCATACGCAACATGCAACCACATATAATAGTGTCAAGTTAGAGCAAGCACCTGTGATGGTGGAGTAGGGGAGATGTGCTCATCATCTACACAGCTACGTTGACTGTCCAGCCTTGTGTTGTCTTGCGAATCTTGTTGGGAGGATGGCGAAGTAGAATCTGTAGAGACCCCCTGTTTGAGTTGCTCCGAAGGACCACCATCATCCACTGCCGGACTAATTTCCTTCAGCTGTAATGATTTTGCATTGTGAAGTCAACCCGATAAGAAAAAGGAATAAAATTCGCTCTTCAGAACTCATTCATGCATGATACTGACGAACACTACTCGGATGAAAGGCAAACACATGATGCGAGGATGGAATATGTATGAAAAACAGGATGGTGTGACATATTCACACCTATGATGTGGTAACTAAGCAGAAGGCATTTCAACAAATTAGAAGCACTGCAAGCTAGACACCATATGAAAGATGCAACCAATATCACTCTGCCAAGTTCAAACTGTATGGCGTTTCAACAAATTAGAAGCAGTACATGCTAGAAATCATATGCAAGACACAACCAATATCACAGTGGCGACTTAAAGGTGCCTTATCATAAGTGACTCATGCGGGATATGCAAGAATAGTAGTCTGATGTAGAAACGGGAACACATGTCATATTCACAGGCATTATGTGTAAAGTAAGTAGATGCAATTCAACAAAGTTAGAAGCAATACAAGCTAGACATCATACGCAACATGCAACCACATATAATAGTGCCAAGTTAGAGCAAGCACCTGTGATGGCGGAGTAGGAGAGATGTGCTCATCATCTACACAGCTACGTTGACTGTCTAGCCTTGCGTTGTCTTGCGAATCTTGTTGGGAGGATGGCGGAGTAGAATCTGTAGAGAACCTCCGTTTCAGTTGCTCGGAAGGACCACCATCATCCAATGCCTTGCCAATTTCCTTCAGCTTTATTGATTTTGCATTGTGAGGTCATACCGACAAGAAAAAGGAATATCATTCGCTCTTCAGAACTCATTCATGCATGATACTGACGAACACTACTCTGATGAAAGGCAAAGTCATGATACGAGGATGGAATATGTACGAAAAAATGGACGGCTTGACATATCACACCTATGATGTGGTAACTAAGTAGAAGGCACTTCAACAAATTAGAAACACTGCAAGACACCATATGGAAGGTGCAATCAATATCACTCTGCCAAGTTAAAACTGTCTCGTCATAGGTGGCGTTCATCAAACTAGAAGCAATACATGCTAGAAATCATATTCAAGACGCAAACCAATATCACACTGCCAACTTAAAGGTGTCCCATCATAAGTGGCTGATGCAGGATACACAAGAAGAGTAGTTTCATGTAAGAACATGGTGTGATAGACAGATATAGTATGTACCAAAAACAGGAAAAGTGTGTCATATTCACATGTATCATGTGTAAGCTAAGCAGATGCAGTTTACACTAATTAGGAGCAATACGAGCTAGACACCATATGCATCATGCAACCAGATATCACACTGCCAAGTTAGAGCAAGCACCTTGGATGGTGGAGTAGGGGAGCGGAGACTTGGACCTTGTAATGCACTATCAGTACAAGGAGAATCGGTTCAGATGCTCCGTTTACGTTGCTGCAGAGGACCACCATCATCGCCTTCCTTACTATTTTCCTTCCTCTTTCTTGATTTTGCCTTGTCAAGTCAAACCCACAAGAAAAAGGAATAAAATTTGCTCTTCAGAACTCATTGATGCATGATACTGACGAACACTACTTTCATGTAAGGCAGCCGCATGATAGGAGGATGGAATATGTATGAAAAACAGGACGGCGTGACATATTGACATGTATGATGTATAAAGTGTAAACTAAGCACAAGGTGCTTGAACTTGTTAGAATCGATGCAAGCTAGAAACCATATGAAAGATGAAACCAATATCACTCTGCCAAATTAAAAGGGTGCCCTAACAAATGTATTTGACCAAATTAGAATCAATACATGGCAACAGGCTAGAAATAATATGCAATATGCAACAAATAAAGGTGACTCATCGTAAGTGATTGATGCAGGATACAGAAGAGA
Organism: Triticum aestivum; assembly: GCF_018294505.1. Taxonomy (NCBI): domain Eukaryota; kingdom Viridiplantae; phylum Streptophyta; class Magnoliopsida; order Poales; family Poaceae; genus Triticum; species Triticum aestivum. Next base: position 356,768,790 of record NC_057802.1, on the reverse strand, counting down.
GGTAGTTTCATGTAAGAACAAGGTTAACACATAGATGTAGTGTGTACCAAAAATAGGAAGGCATGTCATATTCACAGGTATAGTGTGTAAACTAAGCAGATGCAATTTACCCTAATTAGAAGCATTACAAGCTAGACACCGTATGCAACATGCAACCACGTATCACACTGCGAAGTTAGAGCAAGCACCTATGATGGTGGTGTAGGGGAAGTGCGGTCTTCAGGTATAGAGCTACGTTCAATATCTTCATTTAGGCTTGTTGTTTCTTGAGAATCATGTGGAGAGGATGAAATTGCATTCTTTATAAGAGTATTGCGTCTCATATTAACCCACGCGCGTGACTGTCTCATCATAAGCGATAGACGCAAGATACACAAGAACAGTAGTTTGATGTAAGAACATGGTGTGATAGGCAGATGTAGTATGTACCAAAAACAGGAAGGCGTGTCATATTCACATGTATAATGTGTAAGCTAAGGAGATGCAATTTAACAAATTAGGAGCATTGATAAGGGATACACAAGAAAAGTAGTTTGATGTAAGAACATGGTTAATAGAAAGACGTAATATGTACCAAAAACATGAAGGCATGTCATATTCACAGGTATAATGTGTTAACTAAGCAGATGCAATTTACCCTAATTAGAAGCATTACAAGGTACACACCATATGCAACATGCAACCACATATCACACTGCCAAGTAAGAGCAAGCACCTGCGATGGTGGTGTGGGGGAATTGCGGTGATCAACTAGAGAGCTACGTTGACTATCTTCATTTAGCCTTGCTGTTTCTTGAGAATCATGTGGGGAGGATGACACTGCACTCTTTAAACGAGTAGGGCGTCTCACAGTAACCCACTCGGGTGACTGTCTCATCATAAGTGATTGACGAGGGATACAAAAGAGCATTAGTTTGATGTACGAACATGGTTAATAGACATATGTAGTATGTATCAAAAACAGGAAGGCATGTCATTATCAAAGGTATAATGTGTAAAATAAGCAGATGCAATGTAACCAAATTGGAAGCAATACAAGCTAGACACCATATGCAACATGCAACCACATTTGACAGCGCGAAGTTAAAGCAAGCACCTGGGATGGTTGTGTGTGGCAATTGAGATCATCAACTGCAGAGCTACGTTTACTGTCTCCAACTGCTGACACTGCACCCATTAGAGCGCTGAAACGCTTAGTGCTTATCTTCGAATTACACTGGAGCGACTTCTGTCTTTTCTTTTCTGCATTCATCAACACTGCGTCAGAGTCTGAAATACCCATGCATAAAAAAACAACAATGTGAGTATGGGTGAAGTGTGTGCACAATTAGTACAGTGTAAAGGTAGCAGATAGCAGGTCGGTGAGAAATAAATGACGGGAGACATATGATAGCTCTACAACATGCATGGCACACTAAATTACTACAGGATTCTATGAAAATAACAGTCGACTGAAAGCAAATAGGTCAGTCCATTTTTTCTGCACCGTCCGATGTACAAAGAGCGGGCAGATCGCCTTCATCTACCTCCAGCCAGTAAGTGTTGACGATCTTCCTCGAAACGCCAGCGACCACCAGCCCAGCATTCCTCCCCTGCCTGCGCCCTCCCCTCGACCTCACCGCACCGCCATGCTTGGCACCGCCCCCGGCCATCCATTCAAGCCCCGCGACCTCTAGATCGGGCGCAAGCAGCTCCTGCGCCCCACACCCCTATGATAGACACCGATGCGCTGCTTCCCCGGGGAACAGGCGGACTAGGTGCTCCGCGTGCCTAAGCGGGTGCTGCTTCTTTTAATTGCGGTTCGACTGACCCTGAATTGAAATCCAGGCGGGCTACTGACCTCTAGCAAAGGTGAAATAGTAAAAGGGAGGAAACCTTGTGCATTTAGTATCACGAAGAAGATGCAGTAAGAAGCGCTCAACTAGTTTCTTTCGTGGGATGAATACGGTGTGAGCGGAGACGTAAGATTTGCACGAATAAGGGAAGAGGAGTACCTCTTTCTTCTGGCAGTGTTGTGTCCTCCTTCTGTTTTTCCGACGATCTTCTTGTTGTTCTCCGGAAACCAGAAGTTGTGGAGGACGGTGCATCCTTGGACGAACCCATGGCCAAGTTGTTGAGTGTGGTGCGGTGGCCGTCTATCGGCGGCGGGGAAGCAGATCCGAGGCGGCGAACGACAGCGTAGCGGGAACAGCTCCAGTGCGGTGGACGGTTGCGACAGTGGAGCCGCAGCAGTGAGGCGCAGGACGGCGTGGTCGGAGTGGTTCTGGTACGGCGCACGTCGGCGTCGGCCTCGTGGAGGCAGCTCTGCCTCGGCTTCAGCTGCTAAGTCCTTGAGGGCGTTGTGGTTGTGGTTGCGTTGGACGACGACGTCGGGGTACCGGCTCCGGCGTGATGGAGGAGGGCAGCGGTGGATTGGCCGCTATGGGGTGGAGGACGGAGGAGGCTGGGGTTTCGCGGCTGGTGGAGAGGGCGTTTTCGCGTCCATGGAGTATGAATGGGGAAACGGAGGGAGGCGGGGAACTAAGGGGGAACAATGTTTCGGTTTGACACGCGCTTGTTTGAAATTTTGGGAAAGTTACAAACTTTGCCCCCATCTAAAATTTCGGACATATTGCGGGTCAGGGGTAGGATAGTCATGTCAGGTGTCCCAAATGTGGGCGGGATAGATTTTGGCCGAGCGCATGGGTAGGCGCCCACGGCGTATGAATGCTTCTCGGAGGCGGTTGAGACTGGCGTCTTGGTGAAGTTACAAACCTACCCTGGTTTAGACCTTTGGACATCGGGCCGATAGGCTACACAGGCCAGAGTCAGGACAGGAATTTCCTACCACCAAAACATTAGTCTCGCGCGGTTTCGGGTGACCAGAGGCCTATTTGGCGCTTCGTTCAATATTTGGGAGCAGAAGCATTAACGTTTTCGGTTCTCTTGAATTGAACTTCCAGGATTTGTCAAACTTCACAAATCTTTACTCTTGATAATCCTAAAGCTACGATTATTTTGGAATGGAGGGGGTACATTTGAATATACATTGTACACGAGTATATATTAAAAAATATGCAACTTACCTCAGTTCATGCATGGTTGCAAATATAATCTCCTTGGTTGCAAAAAAAAGAAGTTAGATATGCGTATGAATATATATAGCATGTTCAAACTCACAACAAAGATTGATGCTGTAAGGGCATATTTATCCCTAAGATGTTTTGGTGATTGATGACAATGCTTTTGCGGACTAATCGTGTGCATTGAGTGTTTTCAGAGATTCATCCTTTTGGCACGAGACGATTCCCTCCCCTCGGAGCTTGAAGCGAAGATGGCGTAGTCCTTTCGAATTAGTTTGGTGGACTAGTTTCATAGGGTTCACCGTACTATCAAGAGGGGGTCCGCTTTGGAAAGGCTAGGGCGGAATCATCACGTACACTCCCTTTGCCCCCCTCTGAGCCTTTCCGCTTCAATGATGGGCTCGTTCCCCTTCTCAGTGTGCCCTCTCTGGTCCCAGCGGTAGTACCGCGGGCCGGAGCGGTAGTACCGCTTGGGTGCTACAAGCGGTAGTACCGCTCTAGAGCGGTAGTACCGCTCCAGAGCGGTAGTACCGCTGGTAGCCCCCAGCCGTAGTACCGCTGCGGTCTCGTGCTAGTACCGCCTCAATTCGAGGGGTCTTTTTTCATGTCGGGTTTTACGGTACTAGCCGCGGCAGTGGGGGCCGTAGTACCGCTCGTATGCGGTAGTACCGCCCTGACCACCGCAGTAGTACCGCTCTGGGCCCAGCGGCAGTACCGCGAGGGGGAGCGGTAGTACCACTGGCCAAGCGGTAGTACCGCTCTCTGCGGGGCTGGTGTGGGGGGTAACGGTTGGATTGTTCCCCCCACTATATAAGGAGGTTTTCTTCCCAAAGTTGATCTACCTCTTCCCCCAAAAGCTCCATTGTTGCTCCAAGCTCCATTTTCGCCCGATCTCTCTCCCTAGCCAATCAAACTTGTTGATTTGCTCGGGATTGGTTGAGAAGGCCCCGATCTACACTTCCACCAAGAGAAATTTGATTCCCCCACTAATCCCTAGCAGATCTTGTTACTCTTGGGTGTTTGAGCACCCTAGATGGTTGAGGTCACCGCGGAGCCATAGTCCATTGTGGTGAAGCTTCGTGGTGTCGTTGGGAGCCTCCAATTAAGTTGTGGAGATTGCCCCAACCTTGTTTGTAAAGGTTCGGTCGCCGCCTTCAAGGGCACCAATAGTGGAATCACGGCATCTCGCATTGTGTGAGGGCGTGAGGAGAATACGGTGGCCCTAGTGGCTTCTTGGGGAGCATTGTGCCTCCACACCGCTCCAACGGAGACGTACTTCCCCTCAAAAGGAAGGAACTTCGGTAACACATCCTCGTCCCCACTGGCTCCACTCTTGGTTATCTCTTACCTTTACTTGTGCGCGCTTATATTGTGTTGTATCCCTTCCTTGCGTGTGTGCTAGTTGTTGTTGCATCATATAGGTTGCCCACCTAGTTGCATATCTAGACAACCTACTTTGATGCAAAGTTTAAATTGGTAAAGAAAAGCTAAAAATTGTTAGTTGCCTATTCACCCCCCCTCTAGTCAACTATATCGATCCTTTCAATTGGTATCAGAGCCTCGCCTGTTTTTAAGGACTTTACCGTCCGAAGAGTATGGTTGACGTCATAGACGGTGTGGAGGAGCACTCCGGTGTGAATCCGGTCTCGTCTACGGGAGATGGGGGAACCGCGGTCTCTCGTGAGGAATTAAATGTGGCGTTGGACACATTGAAAACCTCCATGACTACCGAGGTCGAAAGCATGTTTAATAAATACTTAGAAGGGCTTAAGCTTTCCACCGCACCGTTGAAAGTGGGTGGTCCCGCCAACAAGGTGACGGATGCTACCTCCGACAAGGGGGAAGCTACTAGCGAGAAAGCTCCTTCTTCTAGTGGTAAAAAGGGCACCGGCATCTTTGCCCATGTGGAACCTCCACCTGTCTATGGTGGACCGCTCCCTTCCACTCATTTAAATCATGCCGGCCCGGCTCCTAAGATTGAGAAGAATGTAGATTTTGATTCTTGGGTCTATCGTTTTAAGCCTCATTTAAATCATGTGAACACTAACCTTTGGAGAATCATTGAAGAAGGTTTCTATCCGCATGACCGAAGTAACTTCACTCCTAGAGAAGTTGTGGATCATCAATTCAATGAGAATGCTCTCTTCATCATCCAAGAAGCAATCCCACCCGAAGATCTTCCTCATCTCCGGCCTTACACCATGGCCAAAGATGCTTGGCTCCAAGTTGTTTCCCTCTATCGGGGAAGCGCAAGCATTCAACGCTCCAACTATGAAGTGGTGCAAGATGAAGCCGACGAGTTTGCAATGAAAGAAGATGAAGAACCTCGTGAGCTTTTTCGGAGAGTAACCAAACTCGCGGTCTCTCTCCGAGATCATGGAAGTAAGGACACGGATGACAATTGGATCAAGCACAAATTCCTCAAGGCAATGATGCCCTACCACAAAGCCATGTCCTCCGTAATTCGTCAAAGGCCGGACTTCCACACCTTGTCATCAAGTGAAGTGTTGGATGAGTTTGTTGCTATGAGCATCTTGGACAAGACCGCCGACAATGCGGTTCTTCGCTCTCAAAGAGTAAAGAAGCCCAACCTTGCTCTAAAGGCCAAGGTTAGTATGGAGGAAGAGGATGAACAGGAAGAAGAGGAGGGCAACCTCGAAGATACGAAGTATGCCTATCATGAACACATGGCTCTTGCTTCAAGGCAATTTTGGAGTAAGAAGAACACAAGGCCAAACTTCAACAAGAACAATTCAAGTGGCGCAAAGGGCAAGCAACGAGTGAGGACTTGCTTCAGTTGTGGCAATGTGAGCCACTTTGTTGCGGAGTGCCCTTACGAGAAGAGGGAGGACAATGGTGGCAAGCTCATTAGAAAGGACAAGGCCAAGTCGTTCCCCAACAAGAGCAACTTCACCAAGAAGACTCCTCCCAAGGCATTGGTGGTACAAGAAGAGTACAACGAGGATGATGACGATGATGAAGATGGTGAGTCGGTTGCCATGGCCTCCGTTGCCATTGCGAAGACTCCAGGGATGTCTCTCTTCGACTCACCCAATGAGAACATCACCGCCAAGTGCCTCATGGCTAAAGCCACCAACAAGGTAACCTCCAACATCAAAACTACCATCATTAATCATCCTTCTTCGACGGATAGCATTGATGAACATGAGGGGACAAATGTGGAGGAAAATGAGTTTGAGACCTTTATGGGTAAACTCAAGGGTAAATCCAAGAAGCACTTCGTTGCTCTCTTGGAACAACTTGGTGAAGCCAATGACATGATCGAGGCTCACGAAGATACCATCTCTAAGATGGAGGGGCATAGTCGTGACTATGCCGATGTGATTTCGGATCTTTCCAATGCTCTTGACGAAGAGCGTGGTCTTCGTTTGGCTCTTGAGGAGTCATACAACGATGATCATGCTAAGTTAAAGAAAGATCTTGATCATGCTCTTGTTGTGTCTCGTGTGCTAAACTCCGAGAAGGCAAAACTTGGGGTTGATCTTGCTAGACTTAAAGAGGAGTTTGACATTCTCGACAAGGCTCACAAAGTCTTGAAGGGCGTTCATGCTAGCCTCAAGGAGTCTCATGTTCAACTCCAAGTAAAGTTAACTAAGGAGAAAGCCACCTTTCCTCATATGGTGTTAATTGATAATGCAAATGCTACTAACCCTTGTTGTGAGCATGTGCATCTTGTTGAGGAGAATGCTAAGTTGAAGGAGCAACTTGAGAAAGGCCTTGTGTCATGCATACAAGGTGAGAAGAACCTCAACGACCTTTTGAGAAACCAAAAGGAAGTTGTGGCCAAGGAGGGGATTGGGTTCGCACCCAAGCCCAAGAACAAGAAGAAGAATGACAAGACCAAACGACCTCCTCCTCTCAAGCAAACTTTTGTGAAGGAGGGAGAGGGTGCTTCCAAGGAGAAGAAGAACAATGCGAAGGGTGACGGTGTCAAGAAGGGCAATACCACCCCATCCAACAAAGCCGGCGACTTTAATCCTTCTTATGTGTTATGCCGTGCTAGTGATGGGCATGTTTATGCCAAATTTGTTGGTTCTCCTCATGAGTATATTGAATGGTCCATTTGGGTTCCTAAGACCCTTGTTACTAACATCAAAGGACCCATTACAAAATGGGTACCTAAAACCAAGCATTGATCTCTTGTAGGTGTTTTCTTCCGGTGGGGGATCATGGTTGCTCGATAGTGGAGCTACAAATCATATGACCGGAAGCAAGGACTTGGTGGTGGACGTGCACAAGATTCCATCTATGCCCACCAATGTCGAGTGGGGTGATGCCTCGTCTTCTAAGGTATTGGGACTTGGCAAAGTTGTCATTTCTCATGATCTCACGATCGAGAAGGTCATGCTAGTTGAGTCCCTTGCATACAATTTACTTTCCGTTCGTCAACTTGCTATCATGGGCTTTGCCACTTTCTTTGATATTGATACCGTGGCCCTCTTGTGGAGCAAGACTCTTAAAGTAGCCTTTGTTGGGCATGTCGAGAACGGTCTCTATGTGATTAACTTTTCGGAGCGACCCACTAAGACCGCGACATGCCTAATGGCTAAAGTTGACGTGGGATGGCTTTGGCATCGCCGTTTAGCCCATGTCAATATGAGATCTTTGCAAAGTCTTCTCAAGGGGGACCATGTCCGTGGACTAACGAACGTTAGTTTTGCTAAAGATCGTGCTTGCAGTGCTTGTATCGAAGGAAAGCTTCATGAGAAGGCTCACCCTCCCACGACTCTCATTTACTCGAAGAGGCCTTTGGAGCTCCTTCATTTGGATCTCTTTGGGCCTCCATCCTTTGATAGTCTTGGGGGTAGAAAGTATTGCTTGGTAATTGTGGATGACTATTCAAGATACACTTGGGTGTATTTCTTCAAGAGGAAGAGTGAGACCCAACAAACCGTCATTGACTTTGCAAATGAAGCCCAACGTCAACACAATGCAAAGATCTTGACAATAAGAAGTGACAACGGCACCGAGTTCAAGAACTACACCTTGGATGAGTTTCTTGGTGATGAGGGGATCAAGCATCAATATTCCGCACCTTACACCCCTCAACAAAACGGTGTTGCGGAGAGGAAGAACCGGACGTTGATGGATGCCGCAAGGACCATGATGGCGGAGTTCAAGTCTCCATACAACTTTTGGGCCGAAGCCATCAACACCGCGTGTCATGCATCCAATCGGCTCTACCTCCGCAAGGGCTTGAACAAGACTCCATATGAGATACTCACCGGTAACAAGCCCAACCTCAAGTACTTTCGGGTGTTCGGGTGTAAGTGTTTCATTCTCAAGAAAGGTGTTCGATTGTCTAAATTTGAGGCTAGAGCATATGAGGGCATATTTGTTGGTTATGCTACAAACTCTCATGCTTACCGTGTCCTCAATAAATCCACGGGACTTATTGAGGAGACGTGTAACGTGGAGTTTGATGAGAATAACGGCTCCCAAGTGGAGCAAAGTGGCACTTGTGATGTAGGTGATGAAATTCCTCCTCAAGCCATAAGAAGAATGGGTGTTGGTTTTATCCTACCCATTGAGGAACCCCTTGTGGCCGAAGGAGAAGGACAATGGTCCACTCAAGTGGAGCCATCACCAACCCAAGGCCCACACGCTTCCAAAGAACAAAGTGAAGGCCCTCAACCTCATGAACAAGACCAAGGGCAAAATCATGATCAAGACAGTGGAGACACACCAAGTGATGCCCAAGGTCAAGTTCTCTCCTCCGAGCAAGTTCAAGATCAAGAACAAGCTCAAGACGGCGCTCAAGATGATCAAGTGACCGCTCCTCAACTCACCTCCGAGGAGGAATTGGAGTGTCGTGCTGCCAAGATTGCTTCCAAGCTCTCCACCAAGGGTCATCTCATGAAGAATGTACTTGGAAGCATTCAAAAGGGGGTAAGCACTCATAGACAATTGGCAAACTATTGTGAACATCACGCGTTTGTCTCTTGTGTGGAACCCCAAAAGGTATTTGAAGCTCTCGAAGATCCGGATTGGCTCAATGCCATGCATGAAGAACTCAACAACTTCGAGTACAACAAGGTGTGGAGATTAGTGCCAAGGCCAACGGGGAACCACAATGTCATTGGAACGAAGTGGATATTCAAGAACAAGCAAGATGCTCATGGGACCATCATCCGCAACAAGGCACGATTGGTGGCACAAGGCTACTCCCAAGTCGAGGGTATCGACTACGGTGAAACCTTTGCTCCCGTTGCTCGCCTTGAATCTATTCGTTTGTTGATTGCTTATGCTTCTCATCACAACTTTAAGTTGCAACAAATGGATGTGAAGAGTGCTTTTCTTAATGGACCCATAAATGAGTTGGTGTATGTCAAACAACCCCCCGGGTTCGAAGATCCCTATTTCCCCGATCATGTGTATCAACTCCATAAGGCGCTCTATGGCCTTAAACAAGCCCCACGTGCGTGGTATGAGCATCTTACGGAGTTGTTACAAGATCGTGGATTCGAAATCGGGAAAATCGACCCCACTCTTTTTACTAAGAAGGTCAAAGGGGAGTTGTTTGTGTGCCAACTATATGTTGATGATATTATTTTTGGTTCCCCTAACAAAGCTTTCAATGAAGAATTTGCCGCTCTCATGACCTCAAAGTTCAAGATGTCTATGATGGGAGAGTTGAAGTTCTTTCTCGGATTCGAAATCAAACAAAGAAGAGAAGGAACCTTCATCAACCAAGCCAAATACACTCAAGACATGCTAAAGAGATTCAAGCTAAGTGATGTCAAGCCGGCTTCCACTCCAATGCCCACCAAGTGCCAACTTGACATTGATCCCAATGGTAAAGCGGTGGATCAAAAGGTATATCGCTCCATGATTGGATCCTTGCTTTACCTTTGTGCATCTAGACCGGATATCATGTTGAGTGTGGGAATTTGTGCACGGTTTCAAGCCGCACCTAAGGAAAGCCACTTTGTGGCGGTCAAGCGAATCTTTCGATATTTGGCTCATACCTCAAACTTTGGCTTATGGTACCCAAGAGGAGCAAACTTCAAGCTTGTAGGTTATTCGGACTCCGATTGGGCGGGAGACAAAGTGGATAGGAAATCCACTTCCGGAGGGTGCCAATTTCTTGGTTGCTCTTTGGTAAGTTGGTCTTCTAAAAAGCAAAGTTGTGTGTCTCTCTCGTCCACCGAAGCGGAGTATGTGGCGGCCGGGAGTTGTTGTGCACAACTCTTATGGATGAGGCAAACTTTAAAGGATTACGGTGTCATTTGTGACAAAGTGCCTCTTTGGTGTGACAATGAAAGTGCCATCAAGATTTCTCTCAACCCGGTGCAACACTTCAAGACGAAGCATATTGAGATTCGGTATCACTTCATCCGGGATCATATTAGGCGAGGGGAGATCGAGCTCAACTATGTCAACACTCATGATAACCTTGCAGATATTTTCACGAAGCCATTGGATGAAGCAAGATTTCGCGAGTTAAGGCATGAGCTAAATATCATTGATTCGAGCAATGTGGTTTGAACCTTTGCACACCCCTCACATTCATCATGCATTCTTGTCTAGGTGTAGGCATGGACATAGGGGGAGTGTTGTTCTCTCAATGAACTCTTCCTCCCCCCATAATGCATAAACTAATCTCACTCTTTCACATTAGCCATTTTTGATGGTACTTGTGCTTCAAAGACGAGTTTTGGTCATGGGCCCAAGGATAATTCTTCGCGGTGCCATACCAATTGACTCAAACATAGGTGGCCTCGGCCACCGCCCTCTCGTGTAGAGGTGTGTGGTTCTTGTTCTCTTGCTGGTGCTCTTGTTGCTTTGTGTTGGTTTTCTCTTCTTGCCGTCATTTCCCTTCTTTTCTTTTTGTGCCATAGGTGTTGAGTCTAGTTTTGAGTTGCGCTGGGCGGTTCTACCGCTGTGAAGGCGCGGTACTACCGCTGGAGCGGTACTGCCGCTATACGGGAGCGGTACTACCGCTTATGTGGCTAAGCGGTACTACCGCCAATCACCATGGTACTACCGCTGAGGGGCGGGGCCAGGGGGTTAAGTCATGGGCAGGGGTGGTTTCCTCCCCCCATACCCATTTGCTTCGTCCCCTCGTTCCTCTTCCTCTCTCCAGCGCCATCTCGCCGCGGGAGGGCTCCGGCGGCCCTCCGTCTCCGGACCGTTCCTCTCCATTTCCTTCGGTGGAGTCGATCCCCACCTCGTTCTCTTGCCATGGATGCCGGTATTGCCCCCGTTCCTCTTCTCTTCTTGTCTAGTTTTCAGATCTCGCGTTTTAGGGGCAATAGTGGTTGCATCTCTAGATTTTTGGCCAAATCTAGGCTTGAGTAGGTTGGAGAAGGCAACTAGACTCTTTGGATTGATGTTTGGTAGGTTTATTTTTGAATTTGGCATCCCCGGTAGTGCCGGATCTGACCACGGCAGTAGGGATCCTCCGTGCCCCGTCTCGGGCGGTACTACCGCCCATCTGGCGCGGTACTACCGCTGGAGCGGTACTGCCGCTGTGGAGGCACGGTACTACCGCTGGTGCGGTACTGCCGCTGTGCAGGCACGGTACTACCGCCGGATGCCCAGTTCCATCGTTTCCTACCACATGTTGATCCATATTTGTTGTGTTTATTTGGTTTTGATCGTTCCTTCTGGTTGTTTCGTGTGTCCGTGTGTTTGGTTCCAGGTGATGAACATCCTGAGCAGCAAGTCCGCCGTGTCAACCCCGGGCGTTCAACGTCAAAGCGGTACCGCTCATCTGAGCCTGCAGGTGGTTCCTCCAGTGCTCCACCGCCGCCAGTAGGTGCTTCCTCAAGTGCTAATCCTCCTCTCAAGAAGAAGACTGCCAACAGGCCGAAGCCAAGTGGCAAGAAGGTGACTGAGATGACTAGCAAGGAATTCTGGGACAGGCGTCGCCGCAACCCATATGAGGAAGACCAAGAATCCAACCTTGTCAATCGCCCGTTCTGGAACCGGTTTCAGTATGCCACCTACTTTGACGTGATCAAGGCTAAGAAGAACCTCTTTGTCAATGTTCATTCCATCAACACGGATGCTATGGAGAAGGACCCTGAGTACTTTGGTGATGCCCTTCAGATGTGCTCTCAGTTGAACATTCTCAGGATCATGCAGTTCAACAAGGACTTTGATGCAGATTTGCTGGCTCAGTTCTTTGCCACTGTCCACCTAGGAACTGATGAAGACAGGACTCTGACTTGGATGACTAATGGGAAGTTGCTAGCTGTCAAGTGGAAGGCCTTCATGGAGTTGCTTGAGGTGGAAGATCAAGGGCTCGAGACTCCAGTCGGATTTCGTCCTCACCGCAATGTTACCTCCACTCACAAGCAAGCCCTCTGGCCCTACTGTACTCGGAAGGTCAACCCTGAGACCAGGAAGGAAACCTATGAGTTGTCTGCCTTTCTGGACATCCTTCACCGTATCTTCCGCGAGACTCTCTTCCCTCGTATCGGGAATCTGGACATGGTACACTCTTATCTCGTGGACATGCTTCTCTTCTGCCAGCGTGAGAAGGACGCAAACACTGGCGAGTCCCTGGACATCTCTCATGTTATGTGGTCTGAACTTCTTGCTGCTATTTCTGAGCGCAAGTGCCCGATTTATGGTCCGTTCATTATGTTGCTCATTGAGAAGGCCTGGAGACGTACCTATCCTGAGGAGCAGCTGGAAACTGGAGAGTTGGTTTCTCATGAGATCAAGCGTCTGAGGAAGAAGGATAATTGGGGCACATCCGTTCCTAGATCTGGAGTTCCATCTTCTGCTGCTGCCATGGAGACCGAGGGCGAGGCTGATGCCGATGATGACGATGAGGATTATGTGCCTTCTGGGACAGAGCCTTCTGCGGCAGAGCCCTCTTGGGCAAAGAAGCTCAAACACAAGATGAAGAAGCTGTTCTGCATGGAGTCTCACGGTCAGTACATGACTCATGTGGCTGAGAAGAAGGCAAGGGGACGTCACAAGGAGCTTATGCGTCAGTTGGGTGCGACAGTCACCAGCGGCTCTGAGGGTCAGATCACTGAGGAGGAGGAGTGGATCCAGCAGCACTGTCCGTGGACCGATTCAGATGCCGAGCAGTTTCCGGCCGAGGACGGCGGTGCAGATGATCACGCAGAGTCCTGATGTTCGAGATCCTCAGCATGCTCTCACCTGGAGCCGTAGGTTAGCTCTTTGCCCCTTTTGGTGTCTCGATGCCAAAGGGGGAGAGAGTTTAGGGATTTGCGTCGTTGTGTTGCGAGTGTGTCTTTGTCTTTGTGCTTTCGTTGTGTTTGCTACCTTGTGCTTTGTTTGGTTTTGTGTTCAGTGAGACCTTAGTTCCAGTCATATGGTGTGAGACATATGCTACCTTATCCTTATCATATCTTTATCTATGTCTCTAGTCATTTGGTATCTCATGAGTTGCATGCTTATTATGTTATATATCCTGCTCTCTTGAATCTCGCTTAGGTTGTTGGTCTCTAAAATACAGGGGGAGTGTTGATCCTAGTATGTGTGTCGTGCAGTCCAAAGCACTTATCTTGATGGCACACATCTAGGGGGAGCCCGTCTATATTTTAGAGATTTGGGGTTTGCTTATGTCCTTTGTCTTTTCCCGTTTGTGCAAATCCCGTATTGTCATCAATCCACCAAAAAGGGGGAGATTGTAAGGGCATATTTATCCCTAAGATGTTTTGGTGATTGATGACAATGCTTTTGCGGACTAATCGTGTGCATTGAGTGTTTTCAGAGATTCATCCTTTTGGCACGAGACGATTCCCTCCCCTCGGAGCTTGAAGCGAAGACGGTGTAGTCCTTTCGAATTAGTTTGGTGGACTAGTTTCATAGGGTTCACCGTACTATCAAGAGGGGGTCCGCTTTGGAAAGGCTAGGGCGGAATCATCACGTACACTTCCTTTGCCCCCCTCCGAGCCTTTCCGCTTCAATGATGGGCTCGTTCCCCTTCTCAGTGTGCCCTCTCTGGTCCCAGCGGTAGTACCGCGGGCCGGAGCGGTAGTACCGCTTGGGTGCTACAAGCGGTAGTACCGCTCTAGAGCGGTAGTACCGCTGGTAGCCCCCAGCCGTAGTACCGCTGCGGTCTCGTGCTAGTACCGCCTCGATTCGAGGGGTCTTTTTTCGTGTCGGGTTTTACGGTACTAGCCGCGGCAGTGGGGCCGTAGTACCGCTCGTATGCGGTAGTACCGCCCTGACCACCGCGGTAGTACCGCTCTGGGCCCAGCGGCAGTACCGCGAGGGGGAGCGGTAGTACCGCTGGCCAAGCGGTAGTACCGCTCTCTGCGGGGCTGGTGTGGGGGGTAACGGTTGGATTGTTCCCCCCACTATATAAGGAGGTCTTCTTCCCCAAAGTTGACCTACCTCTTCCCCCAAAAGCTCCATTGTTGCTCCAAGCTCCATTTTCGCCCGATCTCTCTCCCTAGCCAATCAAACTTGTTGATTTGCTCGGGATTGGTTGAGAAGGCCCCGATCTACACTTCCACCAAGAGAAATTTGATTCCCCCCACTAATCCCTAGCGGATCTTGTTACTCTTGGGTGTTTGAGCACCCTAGACGGTTGAGGTCACCGCGGAGCCATAGTCCATTGTGGTGAAGCTTCGTGGTGTCGTTGGGAGCCTCCAATTAAGTTGTGGAGATTGCCCCAACCTTGTTTGTAAAGGTTCGGTCGCCGCCTTCAAGGGCACCAATAGTGGAATCACGGCATCTCGCATTGTGTGAGGGCGTGAGGAGAATACGGTGGCCCTAGTGGCTTCTTGGGGAGCATTGTGCCTCCACACCGCTCCAACGGAGACGTACTTCCCCTCAAAAGGAAGGAACTTCGGCAACACATCCTCGTCCCCACCGGCTCCACTCTTGGTTATCCCTTACCTTTACTTGTGCGTGCTTATATTGTGTTGTATCCCTTCCTTGCGTGTGTGCTAGTTGTTGTTGCATCATATAGGTTGCCCACCTAGTTGCATATCTAGACAACCTACTTTGATGCAAAGTTTAAATTGGTAAAGAAAAGCTAAAAATTGTTAGTTGCCTATTCACCCCATCTCTAGTCAACTATATCGATCCTTTCAGATGCCCCCTTTTACATCTGATTTATAAATGCCATTATCTCGGGTTCAAATAGATGAATGCACTTCCTATGAATTCGAATCTTCGAAACCCCCTTTATGTTGAATTCGACATGTATTCTATTTCATAGCTAGCAATTTGGAATGTATCCATGCAAGTGACAAATGTATAAAGTGCTTCACACTAACAACATGGAGTGCACTAATTAATGTTTATATATGAATTGCAAAAGCATCCATTGCCTGTATTTCAAACCGCTCTCACTCTATGGATCGATAATATGAAATAAACACATGCACATGCTAGAATTCAATAGAGTATGGGTGTGTGATAGACCGATTTTCGTCCATATGCAATTTGCAAAATTCATGATCTCATCCAAAAATAATAATGCCATTTATATTTTAATTTAATGCGTAGAACTTCCTTTTACACGTAGATGCACTATGCCTCGCCCCGTTCTCACAAACGCATTATATATCTCTCTATCTAACGCATAAGTGCACACACTTTATATGCATCGGCATTTCTCTTTCACACATGCTCACAATCTCTCTCAGGGTGTCGGGGTGTCTCACGCACATGCTCTCTCTGTTTCTCTCTCTCTCTTTCTGACTACTATGTACCACTCTTTTCACTAATCTCAGTTGGAAAACACTATTTCTCTCACATGCATATATACACATGCACGGTCTCTACTAGCCCTCTATACGCACATATATGTGCCTACGTGTCTCCCGCACGCACATTATCTTTAGGCCTCTCTCGCACACATTGCCCCCCGACACACCTCTCTCTTAGTAGTTGGCAGATATGATTTCATCATATCATTCGGTAGGATACCCCTGGCTGTTAGGCTGGACGGTAATACGAGGCAAAGTTTTACCCTAGTTCGGATCGGACCCTTGCAGTTGAAGAAAGAGCCTACTCCTGGTACTGTATATTAGTGATAGGGGTGTGTACAAAGTACACGTGAATACCAGGCATTGTGCGTGTGTGTATACTATCGACGAACTAGCCCCCAAGCTTGTATAACATACTAAGGGCCTAGGGTTACAAATCATATATAGTCGGCTTATCACCAGTGGGGATAGAGTCCTCCGCGACTCTGGTAGCTTCGTGTTGTACGCCGAGTCCTCCACATGGGTCTTCGTATAACACGTCTCGGTCCAACCTATATGTGGCGCAGGATGGAACCGACCCATGAGTCTTCATGTTGACCCACCACAACTAGAAATGATGTGCCCACCACACCACACACGCAATCGGCCACTAAGAAAATAAGCATATACAATAGTACAACGGTATCTAGCTCACGATACGTCTCCATATTTTGTTGATGACACTGACGGACTTTGCATTTGATGTGTGCTCCGTATTTTGTTGACGACACTTACGGTCATTGTATTTGAAGCGAAAGCACGATATGGTCACTGGACTTCAGAATAAGCTCATCACGGTCACCACATACATTTTGTCGTGCTAACCAACATGTGGGGATGGTTAGAGGACAGTGGTTTCTCGAGCCCACCAAGGTTAAAGTCCCGGTGCTCGCATTTATCTTGTGTTAATTTCATATTTTCCGGCGATGTACGTTCAGTGGGAGGAGACGTTCCACTCGACTACGAGGCACCTATGGTGACTTCGTAAAATCTCAAGATCATATATGCTGGCCCACTCTCTCGAAGGTGCTCATAGGGGTAGGGTTCGCGTGTGTGCGCTTATAGCGGTGAGTGCTTGCGCGTATATATGAGCCCTTGAGTCTGTACCATGTTAAAAAAATACATATCATGATTATACGGTCACTGGCTCACCCGTACAACTCCGTATTTTGTTGATGACACAATCAATTGACTAGCCAAACATTCCACGCGGCGCAACTAGTGTTGCACCATCGGGGCGCGTACCGTGGGGCCCTCCTGTCAGCCCGTATATGAAAGAAAGAAATGGTAGTTCGAGTCTGTACTGTGTTAATAAAATGGGAGTACATTTTAGGGTGATCATACGGTCACTGGCTCACCATACAGCTCCGTAATTTGTTGATAACACGATCAATTGACCAGTCAAACGGTCCACATTCAGCAGGGCACATTACCATAGGGCCCACCCGTCAGCGCGTATATGAAGGACAGAAATAGTAATAAATTAGTGGTCGGTGGGTATTCGAAGTTGTGAGACCTCTGGTTGGCAGTCACCGGCGGTTGGGGGGCATTCATTGGGCTGTGTTCATTGGGCGGGCCGGCCGCGGGCGCCGGGGGCTGGCGGTTTGGCCGGTGGTGGCTGGCGGCTCAGGGGGGGTGGAGTTTGATGATAAACTGGGGGCCCTTGATTTCGTATCCAACGACTAGAAAATCTAATGACCAGAGATGAAAAAGTCAGTCGACTGACATGTAGCCTCACCCCGCACGTACACATGCACGCACGCAAGACACACACGCATGTAGGAGTGCAACACTGACACGTACACACGCACGCATGCTGGCGTGCAACACTGACACGTACACATGCACTCACGAACACATGCGCGTATGCACCCATGCATGCAACACTGAAACGTACCCTTGCACGCACGCAACACTCGCATGCCTACATGCACACGACGCAAGACACACGCTCAACCTATACGTGCATGCACCCTTTGTTAAGGACATGGATTGTTACGGGTATTAATCAATCTTATCTATGATAAGCAGAACATTGATGTTTGC
The DNA here is from genome assembly GCF_018294505.1 of Triticum aestivum. NCBI lineage: Eukaryota > Viridiplantae > Streptophyta > Magnoliopsida > Poales > Poaceae > Triticum > Triticum aestivum. The sequence continues at coordinate 356,750,972 of NC_057802.1, read as the reverse complement.
AGCGGTCTTTATGAATCACAACATATCGAACGGGCTATCAACATAGTAGGCTTATCTACATGAAAAAGATGATGTCACACTCAATTAACAATCATCGGTTTATGAAATGCCCGCTCCTGACTGCCCTGGCCCACCAAAGGTTCCTCTGCTGTGCGCTGCATGCGTTGGGTCACTGACATGCAGGCCATGCACCCAAAGAGCCCACACGTCAGTGGAAGAACGGCGCGGTGTCCTAGGTCAGAGTCGAGGGCGCCACTCGCGGCACGCCCGGCTGAACACGCCTCCGTGCCACATTCAAACGCCTCCATGAAACCCGCCCGTGTGGAAGCCGAGAAACCCACTCTGGACACATGTCCGTTCATGACCGGGCCGGCGTTAAACGCAACGCTGGCCGAGCTCCTCCCGTCCGCCGTCCATTTAATCTCCTATTTAAACAAGGCCAAACGCCGGCCAAGAATCGCACACCTCCGCCGCTCCCCTATCTCCTCCACCATTTTGTCCACTCTTACAATGGCTTACGAAGAGTAGTTATTCCGCATCCAAGCCGGCTGGGTAGCCCGCCGGATACGAGCTATGCAGCTCGCTGATCCACCTCCCTCCCCTCGCCCGACAGAGCCAGTTGCTGCCCCAAACCGGCGCGCGGTTCAGCAACTCGCCGCTCCAGGCCAGCTTGACGAGGAGCGGCGCACGGGCGTCGTTGCTGCCATCCACGCCGCCGCCTCATACCGCGTCTCCCGTTTCTGTGGCCGAGACTCCCATGCCGGCGGCCGCGCCATGCAAGCAGCGACAGAAGCCGGGTGCGCGGAGAGCGACGAGTCGGTGGCCAGTGCCTCCGCGTCCGCCGTCATCATCGAGGAGAAGTAGAACACGGGAGGCCGCCGCCGCTTGGGTCCCATGAAGGCCACCGCAGAGGCGACGCCGGCGTACACAGCAGGTGTCTTGCCGGATCCTCTTGTTGCGAGGACCTTCATCGACCCCGCATGGGCTCCATGGAAGAGGGGAATGTTAGGATGAACTCGAACCGGTGCCGGCCACCATCATCTTCGGCACCAGCCAATGATATCAGTTGGGCAGTGGGGAAGCGAGCCGTCCTTTGCGCTGAAGCATATACCTCCGGGGCTCCCGGCAGTCCGGTGATCGTGCTGCCGGACATGAGGAACACAAATCGATCGGCGGGCGACCATTTAGGCCAGGTATTATATACCTGTGCTGTCCAGAACTAGCACCATGTAGTTCATTTGAATGTAATGAAATCCGTCATGTTTGTATGAAAATCTAGTATTTTATATGATTTCCGTCGTTGTTTATATGAAATATCAGTTTGTCTACGTGTTTGCGTGAATTTCGTCCGGTTGGTTGAGTTGCTGTCATAATGTGTGCGGCTACGGTTGGATGGCGTAATTTGCGGGTCGCCGGTCGGTCTGCGGGTGGCTCGGGCGGCGTTGTGGGACAAAAAAACACAGCTCGTGCGAGCTCGTCTCCAACGTGCGCGCTGGAGGATGCATGACAGCATGAGCACCCGAGCCATTCCTCGTTCATCGGTGGCAAAGGCACCGGTGGACAAAAGGGTCGCCAATATTTTGGCTACCCCGGGCAAGATCCAAACAGCCCCTCCCAACAGATCAAATCCCTCATTCGCCGTGGAATTTTACCATGTGTTGTTTTCATGGACTAGCAAGATGCCCGTGCATTGCACGGAACATCAAGATGCATTTTTTTACAAACTCCTGCATGCATGCAAGGGATAATTAATGTCCTCCTTTGCTAGTACCACGAGGCAAACACCATTAATATTGCATCGATTAGTGTTAGTGGCCTTGTATATCTACAAATTGTAATTTTGATAGTGGCCCCTTGTATATAAAAATGGAGGGAGAAAGATGAGAGATAAGGTGAGGAGGAGTGGGGCGTGGTGCTGATTGGTGGTCGGACTGGGCGGAGGCATGGGGATGGACGGCGCATTATGTCTAGGTTTGTATCTCTCTCACACACACCCACGTAGGTGGGGGACGTGCACGAAGAGAAGAGGTGCACGCACGGTGCACATACTCCCGTCTCTTTCCCAACCACACCCGCGCGGGTACACGGTGGAGCTCATTTCTGTACGAAAAAGGCAGCCCACGTGGTAATTTGGCACGTGTACTGGTTGTCCACTTGGTGGAGGGAGGATCGTCTACCACGGGTGAACAAACAAATTGCAACTTGACGCATTATGTTAAATTAAAAAAAGAGGCAAACCATGTGGGGCCTACCTTAGAGGCAAGGCTCTATACACTGGAGTACTTTTGATGTGTCCTGTCAACTCGCAGAACGAGGAGAAGCTTGCTTAGTACGCCGTCTCCCCCGCCCACGGGCGCGGTGGCTCGCAGGATGAGGTGAAGCTTGCTTACGAGTAGTAGTAGTACTACTACTACTACTGTACGCCTTTACGCCCGCTCCCTCGCCCACGCGCGCGGTGGCTCGCAGCACGAGGAGAAAATTTTACTACTCCCTCCGTTTACTCCTCGTCCCTACTACGTACTTTGGTTAGTACTCTCTCCATTTACTTATACAAGGCCACTATAAAAAATACATTTTGCATCTATACAAGGCCACAAATAGTAATCGAGACAAAAGTTACTACTCCCTCCTTTCCAGTTTATGGCTCAATTTCAAAATCTCTCCAACCAAGGTAGACGGTGAGTGGTCGAATTAATTTCGTAGTTTGCACAAGTAATTAGTACGCTCGTTTTTCTCAAGAAGTTATGTTTACCGAGGCATTAATTAGAACGAATGCATGAATGACCACTAAATTTCCATGAACTCGTACATGCATTGGTTAGTTTCCTCTTGACACTGCTTGCGTCGGGTGATCTAACGCACCTCGAAATCCAACATGTAATGGTACTACTACTAGTATAGTAGAATTGAGACTTATCAAACGGAAAAACGAATGTTTTTTAGATGAGCCCTATAAACCCTAGTGGGTACGTACTCCGTAAAAACAGATTTTTCCAAAACTAAGTCGCTCCCTTTCATGAATTCTGTAGTATACTCCTCCGTCAACGCTCCCTTTCATGAATTCTGTACTTCCTGTCGCCGACATGTGGGACATATAGCAACTGGGTCGACGTGTCAAGCACCAAATAACAGTGCAGAATAGCAGGGGGGACGCACCCCACTCGTACCGGCCCAGTAGTAGTAATTAGCAATGAGACGTCAAATCACAATGCCGCACCTTTCCAGACGGACGAAGCAACCATTATTTCACACTTCGGTTCGCCATCATCTCAAACCACGTAGTATTGCTTCTGCCTCAAGAGGGACACGCGCATCGCCTTGGTACATCATGACACATGGGACCGCATGACAGGCCATGCTCCCCCGCCGATCGCTTGGTAAAATCACCTCATTTTTACTATACTTCCTCCGTATCGGTTTACTACATGACATGCACGTCGTTCTAGGTTGAGAATTTAACTGGCTATATATGTGATGAACAGTACTCTAGCCTTTTAAAAATGTATACTTTTGTACAGTAGTACTATCGATGGATTGCGCCATGGAGCAAAAATTGAAATTAAAAAAAGGTGGTACATATAGAGAGCGCTCGTCGCCAAATTATGCATATAGTACTATTAAAAAAGCTAGTACGTGCTTAATTGGGGTGCTAAATTCTATTAAAGAAATACTAGTAGTATGTACATACTGAAGAGTTAAAGTAACGGGAAGAAACATAACATAGTTCTGCTGGGGGCTCAGCACAACACACCCCTCAAATTAAACTAAGCACACCTGAAATTAAACTATGCAACTAATCCGGTAGACACTTCATTAGAAGTTTAGAACCACCATGAGCAACGACACAGCCACCTTACTCGGAGTCCTCGTCCACGTCCTCGACTTCGTCCTTGTCCCTCTTCCTCTTGGCCGATACTTCTTTGCTTGAACCGCACACTTGGTTGTTGCTCTTCATCCAACCCTTGTAGATATTGAAACAAAGGTAGCCATCCATTGCAGCGTAGTGGATGTGGTCTATATCTAGTACATTCCGCTGCCATGCATGACGATGAAACGTGTAATGAGGTTTCTCCAGTTTACGGTACGAAGGATGAACCATGGCTCCTGCCAGGGTCAGCATTGAAGGCTGACGAGAGGGCACCAGCCGATTCTTCTGGAGGTCGAAGGGGTTGCCTACAACGAGGCCTATCCGACCTAGGACTTGTTTGTCGTTCTTAAAGTCTACAGTAACGAATTTCACTGTTTTGTCCTTGAGGAAGTTCTTAAAATCCTGGCACTCAACGTCGGCATGACATATGTGGTATACCAAGCAAACGTTATGTACGCAAACCTGGATCACGGCGGGCTTCTTCCTCTCTTCGTCCTTTAGATCCTTCTCTCATCCCAGGACTGTGGTGTACTCAACATCTAGCCCAGCGACACACTCATCATCTGAGTTTTCGAACATGCGTCTGAAGCAAGAAAGGCATCCTTTCACCGTTGCGGAAGAACGGGTGTAGATGACGTCGAACTCATCGCCGGTGATGGTTCTAACCTTGTACTCACCGCCGATCGTGGAGATTTGGGACGCCATGGATTTGGGAGGAGGGTTAGGATTAGTGGAACTGTCGTAATGTGAATGGACGGGACGACTAGGAGCGAACCACTGTAGTATTGAAGGACGTGCGGGGACGAGTAGGAGCGAACTGCCAGCGTGCGAACGGCAGGGTAGTGGCTTTCCATTCTCCCATGATACGGGCTTCCGAGAGCCCTTGGATCTGAGATCGAACGGTTGCATGGCGTGATTCTAGACCTATGGGTGAATATCCTATCCTGGAGGGTTATTCTGCAAATTTTCAGCAACTTAGCATGCGACCGTTTGATCTCAGATCCAAGGGCTGCCAGCCGCCCGTATCATGGTCGCGCCTACCACGACCGTCGCGTCGCTCGCGCGATCGCGCCCTTGGAGATTTAACACGGTGCGTTAGGCTATCTGATGTTGGCATGTCATACATAGTCTTCACTTAGTCACTCATACTACAACAAGGTTGGCTATAAGGTTGGCTATAAGTGTAATTTTTTTACTCCTCTCTATCTCTTTCTTCGTAATCCCTCCGTCCCATAATATAAGAACGTTTTTGACACTAGTGTAGTGCCAAAAATGTTCTTATATTATGGGACACAGGGAGTACTAGTATTTATTGCATTTGCCAAGGAGTGACCTCTTCCAATGAAATGGTGTTGCTAAGTTTGCTTCATTTAATTAGCTATAGACTCAAAATTGTCTTTTCACCTAGGTACACGCGCTTAGCACCGTTTCTTCCTTGGGTCACCAAACTAGTCTCTCTCTTCTTGATTAACTTGCCACATCAGACTTTATGCCTATGTGGCAAGCTTAAGCACCTGTAGTAGCAAGTAAAAGTAAGTACAATAGTGCGCTTTACATGGCATTTTTGCATATGTGGAGGAAAGAGAGGCAAGGAAAAAGTGGAGAAGTGGGCTCTCATGCAAGAGCCAACCTCTACTACATGGTGGAGCATTGGGAGAGGCACCTGTATGGAGGTGGTCAGGAATCGCGACTCACGCCGGTCGTAGCGCCGCGGTTAAAATGATAATGGCAAATCAAATCACGGGGCCCCACCTGTCCAGCAGTAACTCGCTGTCAAATCACACAGCCCTATGTTTGCAGCATCCTACTCCCTCGTCTTCTCGCGTCTCTGTCGAACCGACTAGGTGGAACTGCCCCGCCTACCGCGCAGGAAAAGCCCCGCCCTCGACTTTTAAATACAACTACATCCGCTTAAGAATCCAATGATATACTTTTTGTGACATAGTAACTCATATTTAGTTAGTCAAATGGATGACCTAGAACTACGTGCAGGCCCTATAAACCGAGACGCCTAAAAATAAAAAAACCGAGACGGAGAGGGTAGTTCAGCACATATCTTTTTAGATCAATATAGTCGGGATTCACCAAGGAGCAAAACCAAGTGGTAGGCTGCTCCTGTCGTGTTGGCGTAGCAACTCAAGCAGGGTCAGTCCGCACACGAAATGGCGACACACTTAACAGGACCCCTTTGGCCGACATGTGGCTCATCCACCGTCTTGTTCCACGTGCGATGCACCAAATTACAGTTCGGAGCAGCGGTTGGAATTGGAGGCACCCCGGTCGTAGCGCCGCAGTAGTAGAAAATGAGTGATGAGGGGTCAAATCACAAAGCCCCACCTTTCCCGCATTAAGCTGGACGGACGAAGCAACCATCATTTCACTCTAGGGCGCAAGAGCATAAAGAAAAGAGAAAACAATGATGCGTGTGGCAGCTACCTAGGGCACCCTAGGGTAGGGGTCTCCACTACAGATCCTTTTTTTTGAAAGCGCCTCCACTACAAATCGGCTTCTCCCTCGTCCTCTTGAAGAAAACCGATGATGAGTGCGGCGTTAGGGTTTGTAGGAGTACTACGGCGTGCAGGGCCACATCGTAGTAAACGGGTTCGAGTCGACGCCTTAAATATGTGTGGGCCGCTTGGTTTTACGGGAACGAGGCAGCATTTTGGGTTCGGGGACCAGTGGAGATATAGTACGTACAAAAAATTGTGGACGTAGGTTCGACCGAAAGGCAATGATGCATGGGCCCTGTATTTTGATATACCCGGGGCTGCGTGAAATTTGCTACTCTACTCAAAACTAGTAAGGTACACATGTATTGAACGCATGAGATTTTGAAACCAAATTACAAATAAATACACACTATAGCATGTAAAGCTTTGAGTCATATATGCATGGTGTAGATGTTCGTTTAGTTCTTATAGTTCATCTCATTCAAAATCAATTAGTTTTATAAAAATGTTAAGATTCATGGGGTTGTGCATTGTAAATCATAAAGTAAAAAACAAATAATGGCAATTCATTTAGAAGAAAATAATCAATTATGATACAGAAGATTCTAGAACAAAGGAGAAGTGCGTGTGTTTTGAGGTTTGTGCATTATGCTTAAGTTCAACCATGGAGTCTTCTAAATTGTACATGTGGCAGATCTGGTGGAATGTTGATGATATCCAACGGCCAGTAGTGCTCGGATTTGCCTATCTCTGCACTGTCGGGTTAGCTTCATCCAGCGACCATCTTTCAAAGTTATTGGCACACTATATAGTTCTTGTGCCATAGTTGCATGTTTTGGAAAAAATCTACTAGTGGGTTGTACTATCTATTTAGGAATAGAAGATGTATACATGGAAGTTATAGGGAAAGAGATGACATGGAGCATCTCAATTCCTATGAGTAGGGATTGGAAAAGAGATGTCATTTGGTTCACATCATAGGAACTTTTCTATTGAATCTAGAGATGACATGTATCTCAATTCCTATGAGGAGGGATTAGAAAAGAGATGTAATTTGGTTCATATCATAGGAACTTTTCTATTGAATATACGCTAATGTTTATTTTCCTTTGAAATTAAGGGAGTATAGGAATCCATTATATGAACCAAGTGGCTCTAAAGCTATAGAAATGATATCATGTTTATTCCTTTGAAATGTGGAGTATATGAATCTATTCCTATGAACCAATTGGCTCTAAAGGAAAAAATCCTATAAAAATCATATCATATAGAGTTCCTATGATATTCCTCGACACTAAAGGATGCTTGAAATTGCTGCGGGTGATACGATGGTCTTTCTTTGTAGACTCCTCACCCATCTTTATAGTTACCTCTCGAAGATGAATGAAATGATATATACATGGTATTCTACATGTGCAATTTGGTACACGAAAACTCGGTAAAAATTTGCGAGGTTCGAATTTTCAATAAAGCTATATGCACTGCATTTCGGAACGGAGGGAGCATACGGCAGTTGCTAACACTCACGTGGAAGATTTGTGTGTAGGAGGAGTGGCTGTTCTGTTAAATGACATGGCAAAACTGACACTGTCGGATGCCGATCTAACGGTTCTTACGGCGTTCGTCAGGAAAAGGCTTGTGGCGAACGTTTGTCGGATAATGATTTACGGACACATGCATTGCATTGATACGTGCCCCCCTCTCTCTCACGCACACGCACCCTCACGAGTCACGAGTCTCCCGAGTCCTCTCGCAGACTCGCACGTCGCACCCACCGTCTATCTGCAGGTAGACGTCACACACATATGTGCTCTTCACACCCTACCCTCAGAACTTCTAAAAAACAAAATACGGCGAGCACATTTTATTTTAGCTCACACGTCACACACTTATACTATTACTCTTGCGGCGAATGTTCTTTGGGCATAGTATATTGTACTCTCACGAAGAGAAGCGGTGCACACACGCACTAGTTCTCTCACACCAACTCGCGGGTACACGTAGGAGTGCATTTTTTTGAAGCTGGTACAACAAAATCACTCCACTATATATAAAAGCAGGAGCCTTAGCGCTTGCTTTACTAGGGTTCCTCTCGTTCACTCTCTCATGCTCTCCAGATCTAAGCAACACATAGGCGGCCACACACTCTCTCAGCTCACGCCTGGTCACAAATCCGGCCGGACAACCTCGACCGGGGCAGGGGTGTAGGTGCATCGTTCACGCTGTCGTCGGCGGTGAGGGAGGAGACCAACGGCTGCCCGCGCGTCCCGATCGGCGGCCGTGCCGTTCTCTCCGAGAGAGCGCCGACTCGGGAGGGCCTCCGACCCCTTCTTCCTCCCTGCGGTATTGTGGCCAAGATGCGGCCTCCCGACGCCGTCTTTGCCACATGCCGACGACCCTCAGGTATATATTCCTTCGAAACCTGCCTTGCTCTACTGCCCCAGCTCCCTTCGTGTGGATCCTTCTCTACTTTCGTCCGCTGTTCCAAAGCCACCTAGACTTATACTATTATTAGAAGTAAAGCTAGTTCATACAGTCGACTCAAAGCGTTGGTTCAAACAGGGAAGAAAGTGGGAAAGCTGTAGCATGAATCTAGGACTTGGTTCTAAGAGGAAACGGGGGAAAGTAGTAATATTTGTCACTGTTTAAATAACTGTATTTCGTATTTGCGCAACAGGGATGTCTGTCTCCGTATCGTTTCTATCTGCGCAATCAAAAGCACACACCTCAGTTTTAGTACAACTGCGCAAAATGAGATGGCTATCCCTTGTTGCCGTCGTCTAACCTCCCGTCTTCAAGGTATCCCTACATTGGTACCAGTAACTAAGGTAGAATGACCAACACAATCTAAAAGAAGCTGATTCGTATGTTTTACTTCCTGATTGCAGTGCAGGGACAAGCGAAAACAACTGCATCCTAGTCCGGAATGCACTTTCTACCAGTTCATCCATGGACCGAGGACTAGCTGGCACGACTGCACGACAGTTTTTTGGACAGGTGCGCGGACAAGAGGCATTGTGGTCTGCTTATTTCTGCAAATAGCGGTGCTTAAATTTAGTGGAATGCACAAGCATTTCAGCTGGTCCGTACACTGCATGGTTCAGTTCGGCATTCCAGCTGAGACCACAATTATAATTGGTTATTATGGAATGAGAGAACCTAACCCTGAATGGTGGCAACAAGAAAAAATCAGAGTGAACTCCAGGAAATTTAAGCCTGCCGGGAGGCCCTTTGCTCAGAGAAGCCTTGCTTGTTTTTTCCTGATTTGTAAACCTTCTCACAACTTTGTCTTTTGCTGTGAACTAGTATATGTTTGTTATGTTCTATGAATCATTGAGATGTATAAAATTGCTTAACTTATGCTTTTCAAGTTTTTTATGAAGACGAGTTTAATGTGAGTGTTCCACATGAGCGCTGGACTAGCGTGTGAACATTTGGAATTTATTTCATTGTGGCCTCAATTAACTGCATGAACCACTGTAACAAGATACATAGTTGATTATATGTCAGACAGCAGATTGTTGATTGTTAGCTGGTCGATAGCCTAGTGTTGAAGCGAGCTGAGCTAATGTGCCGTGTTTTGCACAACTGCTTACAAGTGGGGTAGCACCAACAGTGTTTACAAGTACTTATGTATACGTCAGCGCATGGTTCTTGAACGAGTGCTCTATTTCATCAAAACACACACTGCTCGTATGATAAACCGTGACAACTTATGTCTTACCATGCCATATTCATGAAAAAACTAGTGAGGACGCATCTGTTTCGGCAACAATTATGATGGTTCTCACATGATTCACGGGCACACAAAAGTAGCAGCAGTTCCCATAGACGGATTCAAACAGAGTACTAGCCCCAGAGGGGTCGATAACAGGCAAGGTTCGGATAATTAGACACAATCCAAACTACTATTAAACACTAGCTGGGGCAACTATTTCATGCCTCGGTCTAATTTGGGCTGGACACAAGATGGACCTTGCCATGAACATCATCGAGGACGTCCCGCAGCAGCTCAATCCTGTGAACCTTCATGAAGACAACCTTGTGGCCTTGCCACCGATAAACTTGTTTGTGGAGGCATGCCACGTCATCTTCCTGCGTAAGCTTGACAAGAACAGTATGCCTCACAAACGAAGGAGTAGCTTTGAACTTCTTGTGCTTCAGTACACCCTGGACAACACGCCTGACAACAGTGAGGCTGGAATACAACTCTTCATTGGTATAACCGCAAATGGCTTCCAGGATCCAATAACCTAAGAACTCTGTTTTCCCAGTGCGTATATTCAGGTCGTCTGCCTCATAGCGAGTGACATGTACAACCACACAATCCTTGTCTGCATCAGGGCTCTAATTGAAACAGAAACAAATTATGAATTACTTTTCAGTATAAGAAACACAAGTTATTTAAACCACTATGTATAGCATGGCATCGAAGCTAATAAAATTTTGCATTATTAATCACCACATACTTCCTTTTCTAAAAAAATCACCACATACTTAGATGAAAAACCACAATCGAGATCGGCAAAGAAGGAAATCACCTTGGGCAGCTCAG